>NC_040886.2:5019214-5319214 GCF_900634795.4 Betta splendens
CACGCTAACACCACAGTACTCGTCCACTGGTCTGCCATTCTCGTCTCATATCCGGGTGGGACCGAAGACGTCCAAACGCCACCACTGTCTGAGGAACGACAACCTGGGGGGCACAAACCACAGCTCTCCTCACATGTAGCATGTCGGACAGTGAGGAAATTACCAACACTTTCAAGTGGTTTGTCCAGAGACTTAGACACTGTGAGACTGGGTGGTGTTTGAGTGACTCCCACTGGTCCAGTCTGCTCACACACCGGAGCACAACACAGCCGTCTGCTTAGGCATCTGTTTACACGCACATCTGCCTGAGCGTGACCGTGTGAAGTGACATTAAACTTGTTTTAACGGTGACCGTGAGGCCATTGTTTACTCTGATGCTTGAAGTGATTGTTGTGGAAGCTTACAGGTTTCCAGACATATTTGTTTTTGCTTAAAGGACAGTAACTTGTAACAGTAACTGTATGCGATGACCCAAATATTTAGCGAGTAAAATCTTCACATCGCTGTTTTTCTTTTTCACCCACCATATATGATACGTGTGGTGGTCAGAGGTACAAGCCCAGAATTTCCAGCTCCCATGACTGGGATCCTGTGATGCAGACTATGGTCATATGATGATGGACGCTACTGTACAGGAAACCCCTGCTTCTGTGTGTGGTCACTTAATGATCATCTACTGAGCTAAAAGTTGAACCTGCTGGTTTCAATCCAGCTTTCCTGTGGGCAGTAGCAGAATGTCCAGGCCTCAAACTGAAACCTCCTGCTGGTGAGTTATCGACACCTGACCATTTACATCATATTGTTTCTGAAGGATTTTAAGTGAGTGAGGTCTTCTCCAAACTTCAGACTCAAGTAACACAGTTTGAATCAAACAAATTGAATCAAAATGACCCAAATATGAGCAAAAAAACACCAAAATACATTTTTTTTAATGAAAACAATTTTATTTAGGATCACAACCTTTTCTTTGAAGCCGTAAGGTATTTTCCACATAAAGATGAGCTGCTGCTGAATCAGAGGCGCCTGACGTGATGACGTTCCTGACAGACTGTCTGCCGCTGCCTCGGCCGGCGTGTTGCGACCTGCTGTCCCGGCAGGAAAAGCAGCTTCAGGAGAGCGTCCCAGAGGAGCCGCGGGGGCCGAGGTGGCTCCAGCTTGTTGTTGAGATAGGAGGCTGCTACAGTCAGCCTCCCTCCCCCGGGACGCTCGTCTGTTATCATCTCTGTCAATTGTTGGTTCTCCTAAATTAAAGAGCCAGAGGCGACTGAGGCTGCTTCTCCTTCATATTACCAGACGCAGCAGATGCTGATAAACACGGTGGAAATTATCAGATATTAACAGTCTGAGGTGTTTCACATTGGGGTTGATCAGTCCATAATAAACACTTTCCTTCAGTCCACAGTAGTTTATTGGTGTTTTTTTTTTTTTGTTTTGGTGCCGGACCTGCACCTCACAGCTGAGACAAGCACTGTTAAACCGGGCTGGAAGCTGTGGACTCTCAGACACTTGTCTTCTGCTTGTGTTGTGGTTTGGTTCCGCCAGATGGTCATGGGTTTTAATTTAATGCTAATATTAATTATAGGTGTAACCCTAGTTTTCTATTATATCCGTATGCTTAAAAGCGACAACATTTGATTCCATCTTTTGGTGGCTTTTGGTTTATTATTCATAATAAACACATTTTAAAACACATTTTAGTGTCACTTCTAGTATATGCATCAGTTCGTTCCAACTGTTATTTCTTTGTACTTCTCAGAAAAAAAGTCTTGACGTCTCTCAATTAATTCTAGGGAAAGAAAAAATTAGAAACATTTTTCTGCGCACAATGGGGAGAGAGCGCGAGCGAGCGAGTGAGCGAGCGAGGAGGGGAGAGAGAGGGGAGCGTGCATGCGCCGTCGGCAGACAGTGAAGCGCAACAGACACAAGGCTCATCCGCTCGCCTCCCCATTGACGTCAGAGCGGTATCACATGAAGGAGCAGGAACCAATCGCCACCGCGCTGTCGGAGAGTGTTGGCACTGTACGCCAAGATAGGGGAAAAGACTGAATAAAAGAAAACCGTGCCAGTGAGCCTGTAATGACCACCAGAGCCCGCGGAGGAGCCTAGCGCCGCCGCCATTGGATACGTCGCCTCTTTTCGCCTCCGTTTTACGCGCTCGCCGCGGTGGATTTGCGTGTTTGGCACCGGGGCGAACGGAAGGGATAAGGCCATGGCCCTAACGTATTGAGTAGCTCGCTGGTGGTGGGGGGAGGCGAGGCGCGCGCCGTCAAGGCGATTCATGGGGCATTGTGTGGCGAGAAAATGGTGGATTATTTGCGCTGTACCATAAAAAGCTCGCGCCGTGTGGATTTCCTGTCGTGAGACGTCGTTTCTGGGCCTGTCGGTGCGCGAGGTCGTGTTCTAGCGCTGCTAGGTAGGTAGGTACCCCCCCCCCCCCTCGGCTCCATTCGCACGACCTTACCCGCTTCTCCGCTGTCCGGGCCTACATGTAGGACTGTTGTGTTGCCGCGACGCGTTCACGGACACGACGTTCGGTTGGATTACTAAGATATGGATTTCAACAGCGGCGGAGGAGGCGGCGGCGAGATACACAACAACCAGTTCTATCAGTGCGAGGAGAACAAGCCCCTGCTGGGCGAAATGTCGGAGGGGAATAACAACACCAAGCTCGGCGCGGGGCCGTGCAAGAGGTCCCTGCACCACTGCAACAGCAGCGGCATGCGCTACAAGCTGCTCCACGAGGGCGACATCCAGGTGTGCGTGGTCAAGCACCCCCGCACCTTCCTCAGCAAGATCCTCACCTCCAAGTTCCTGCGGAGGTGGGAGCCGCACCACCTCACGCTGGCAGACAGCAGCCTGACCTCGGCCACCGTGAGTTGCCTTTTAGCTCCGCGAGCGCGCGCGTGTGTGTGTGTGTGTGTGTGTGTGTGTGTATGCTTGTGTGTGCGCGCGCAGCTGTTTGTCTTGTCTGGATGTGGCAAAACGGGCGTCGAGATTACGCACGGGCTGATGTTGACGCAGTTTCCGAGCAGCGTCGCGGGCCTCTGCTCTGTCCACAGGCCCGCCGGCGCCCACGCGTCCCCCCCGCTCCCGGCCCGCCGCCGTGGCACAGTGTGAGCACTGGCGGGCAGCGAGGAGTCCCTCAGCTGGAGCTCGGCCTCCGCTCCGTCCACGGGCTGCTTCTGTCCTACATCTCCGCGGTGCGTTTGGAGTCTTGGCACTCAGTGGCAAACGCGTGAGCGTGTCTCTTCTTCGTGCGTGCGTTAGCTTCCTATCAGCCGTCCACGCTAATCGCCGAGCGGAGGTCAGTTCAGCCTTCTTGTCGTCTCACACCAGCACTGATTGCTGTTTGCGTTGCTTGTTGTGGGTGTAGCTCTGATGATAAGTCAATGACGCACCGAGGACATTTATTTAGGATTGTAGAAAGACGCTTTCTTGGATAAGGCTCTGTGGTGGAGGTGAGGTGGATGAGCCCTGCATTCCTTCAGACAATCCACCGTGGACCCTCCAGTGCTGCCCCGCTCCAGATCTCCTCTGTCTGTTGACCTGCCTGAATACCCCACATTGCCGTCTGACTGATGCATGTGAACACAGTGAGATCAAAAGAACCTCAGATCTGCACTCGAGCCCTTCCCGCTGAGTCCATCAGCATCAGTGGTTACGGTCCCAGATCCAGGTTCCTGCAAGAACCTGTGGCTGGTGAGAAACTCACATGGTCAGTTTCTTTCTTGAGTCAATGCCCAAATGCATTTAAGCGTAAGAATGTAAAAGGGGTTTTTGCGTTGTAGACTTGAACATGTCTCTTGAGTTTGGATCATTCTCCTGATCACCTAAAGGGACGGCAGCCGTGTTAGAACCAGTGACCTATTTTACAGGCGGCTTCATGAACCCAGTGTTCTGGTCCGTGGTCGAACACTAAGCAGGTGTTTTTAGTTGTTGAATTCTCACCAAGCAACGCAACATTCACCTCAAGTCACAAGATCTCTCCTGCATCTTCAGACTGGAAGTAATCTGGTTAATTCTAGGACACAAACCAGTGTCTGGAAGTGAGAGGCGACATAAAGTCTAGAGAGGAGCTGAGATGAGGCCTCCTCCCTGAGCGTGACCCCCACGCTGCAGACGCTCCTCTTCCTCAGCGCTCGTCCTGTGGTCTCAGCCATCGGCCTTTCGTAGCCAACGTGAACCACGGCGCCGCGTCCGACTCCGATGCTAACCCTGCGCTCGGCGTCAAGTCGCGTGAGGCCACTTGTGTGTTCGCTGTGCTCAGCTGCTGTGCTTGTGGTCCAACAGAGCACTCGAGTGGGCAGTAGAACAACGCCGACCCACTTGTTCTGCTCTCCAGCAGAGAGAGCGCTTCCAACGAGGAGGCACGGCCCACCACCAGCTGCCAACAGCTGTATGGGAGGACGGGCTGCTCTAAACGGAGCTGGCTCAGTGTCCGTGCAGAGAGCCGTTTCCTCATAGACCTGCCCTCATAGACTCACCACAACCACAGCTGACGTATTTGCGTAAGAAGGCCTCCAGCGCGAGCGGCTACTTCCTGTGCTGTGGCTGCGTGGTTGCGCAGCGAGCACAGGCCTCGTCCTGCCGCCTGGAGCCGGGAGGCCGTTGCCCCTGGATAGGAGCGTGGAGCAGACTGGTTCCGCAGAAGGTGGAGGCGCTGCTACTGCGGCTCCGCGGGCATCGGTGGTGCTGGAGTTGCTGCCTGGGCGTTGGGTTCGCGCACATAGATCTGCAGTCAGCTGATGGTCGGCTCAGTGCAGGGCTGTCACCAGCGGTGGAGCATCATTAGGACAGTGTGGCATCAGAACCCTGCCATGTAAATGAGCGTGTGCATGAGGAAGGCTAATGATAATGTTGCATTTGACTCTGTGGCAGTATAAAACAAAACACTAAGTCAGCTTCCTGTTGTGGTCGGTAGTTCGTCATGAGCCGTGTTCTTTCTTTAGACAGGCGTCACCTCCGTGTGCTCCTACATGTAATCTCGACAGCAGAACGTCCTGCTCATGTTCTCCTTACTGAAGCAGAAGCAGCACAACGTGTGTCCACGCAACGAGGGGAAGAGAAGCGCAGCGTGAGCACACACTCGCCTCGATATGCAAATACTGGATCCTCCCGGCTCTGTTTGAACAATGCAGCCATTAAGCAAAGCTATGAGTGATCGCTGGGAATGTTGCCACTTGGTGCCTTACTGATTTATGAGCCTTGGTATAGAGTCGAACGGCGCTGTTTCCTGCTTCTGCCTGATGTGTCTGCAATGTGAAGAAGTCCACAAACACAGCGCAGGCTGTAGCGGACACACACACACACACACACACACACACACTCTCTCTTCACGTCTCCTCGTCTTACTCATTTGTTCTGTTTATGTTACGCTGACTCGCTTCGACTCCTCGTTGGCATGATTCAGTGATTTAATGCACATCTGTTCCAGTGCAGAAACAAGCAGACGTCTCACAGAAGCTCCTCTGTGCATATTCTAAAAATCTGACTTGCTGGATACTCAGTATATGCAGGAGCATGGTGACGCCACTAACAGCACAGGGCTGATTAGAGTGAATCCTCTGAGCTGATCCGGCTGTAGCACAGCGTCATCATGTTCAGTCCAGTGATTGTTAAATTCCTGCGGCCGTTTTTGATTTGATCATTGTGTCTGGGCTCATAGTCTCCATCGCTTGAACCTCGAAGCTTTGTCCATTTTAAGGCCTGGAAGTAAGTGTGTGTGTGTGTGTGTGTGTGTGTGTGTGTGTGTGTGTGTGTGTGTGTGTGTGTGTGTGTGTGTGTGTGTGTGTGTGTGTGTGTGTGTGTGTGTGTGTGTGTGTGTGTGTGTGTGTGTGTCACTATCCTCACAACAAAGATAGAAGAGAGGAAACAAGATTTGAATGAAAATAAGTTGTGTTTAAAGTAGAGCCGTGTGTCATGATGTGTAGTTCTACATCAGATGAGGGAAATTACAGGTGCATTTGTACCACAATAGTGTGAATGGACCAAAGGGCTGTAGCTGGAGAGAGGGGGCCTAGAGCTGGAGCTTCTTTTTAAACTGACTTTACTCATAATCCAATTAGTGCTGAACAAACAGCTGTAACGAGCAGAAAGGACGCCGACATCCACGGATGATAATAAAGGACCAGATACCGGAGTCAAGCCGCTAATGAGATAATGTGATGGTCATGATATGAAACAGAGCTTAAACGATATTTGGTGTGTGTGGCATCGAGGGAAAACGGAGCTAAGTAATGTCAACCTTACTTTATATGACACATTAAAGCTTGAAGTGGACCCATCCACAGATAACTCCACCTCTGAATTAAACACATGTTCTGTCTGAAGCCATATGCTGTGCAAACAAGCTGTTTATTAGTTCAGCAGAAGTAACTGCAGTCTGTTAAAATGCAAAATGACCTGAGGCTGCCTGAATGAAATGACGTGCTAATGCAGACGATGCAAAGCAGCTTCAGGGCCTGTTGGCCTGACCAGTAGCCTCCAGAACCTCCGTCCTGCTGAGGAGACTGAAGGCGCATCACGCATCCACTTCACATACGTCTCTGTGGTAAATGATGTTTACTGACCTTTGACCTCCCGCTACAGGCGTGATCTCCGCTCAGCAGCATTTATGGGCTTGTTTTGTTTTTAAGCTTTTCAGTCTGACAGCTGCTGTTCTGTTTGGGTTCATCGCTCCAGCTGTTACCTGCAGTGGTTCCTCACATTTGTACAAGCAGACATGAACAGAAACATTTGTCACCAGGTACAGAAGCAGATGTGGGAAGGACACATTACATGTGTCATATCCCTCCATCCTGTTGTTGGGTGTTGGAAATGCTGTAGAGCTGTCATGAGTCCACGAGTTTCAGTCCTTGTGACATGTTGATGGCGTTGTTTAAGGATCAGCCTGCTGTCATGTGACTGCTGCATATGAAACCCAGACGTGAGACGATGGTGCTGGGGGTGACGCAGCCTCTGCTGTGCTTTCTGACTGGAGCTGGATTAAAGAATGTGCTCGGTGTGTTTTATCAGAACAGCACGTTTTAAAAAGAAATAGAAGTGAAAGAAGGAACAAAGAGAGAGACTGGCTGTGGACGGAGATTACGAGAAAATGAAGGGAAGAAACCAAAGAAGCGCGTTAACCGAGAACGGACGGATGAGGGAAGTCTGGAGAAGCCAGCGTGGCCGACGGGGCCGTGCTTCCGTTGAAAGGCTGCGCGTCCGTTGGGCACAGTTGGAGTTTTCCCTGTAGCTACGTATCAGCAGCTGATAGCGTGTTGATTACACGTGCTGACACGTCACGCTCCAAAGTCACACCGCGGCTCAAAGTTAAACAACACTAGCCTTTTGCTGCACGTGTCGCTGCGGATGAGACTTTCTGTCCCGAGACCAGTTCAGCCAGTGAGGAACTGGGATGCCGTCACTACAGGAGAAGCCGAAAGCTTCACTTCTGTCTCTCTGAATGGTTTTGGAGACTATACATGCAAACAGCTGCTGTTTTCTTCCATATACTCAGTGACAGAGCTTATGTTTGGTTGGTTCTATGATGTTTTCTGTATTTTCTTTTTGTTGGCTGTTTATTCTCCTCCAGTAGGTGTTTGGTCGCCTTGTAGGGGCCACCGATCATCCAGTCCTAAGGCCCAGTCCTCTACTCAGTATTGAGGAGCTGTTTCAAGTCACCCACAGACCTGAGGACAGATCTGATCCACCCTTGGAGTTTACAAAGCGTTGAGAGCGGCCGACGAGTCCACAGAGTCACTGCCCCAAAGTCTCCTAGATACTCGGCCGTTTTGAATGAAGTGGATCTCCCTCATTGTTGATACCATGTCATGCTCTTTGTCTGCTTCTTGGACTGAAAACACACCACATACGTCTCCATCTCCCTGTTTCTATAGCAACACGGCAGCAAAGAGATAAGAGGAGCCGTAGCATCTGCCAGCCCTCCTCCGCAATGAAAGCAGAGCAGAAGGAGATGGAATGAGGGGAAAAGGGGGAAGACAGAAGGTTAGAAAAACAGAGTTAATGACAAGGATGAGGCCAGGGAAGGCTGAGGACGGGAGGCGGCGCTGTGTCCAGGACGGCGTATCCATGGCAACCTCGGCTGCTTATCAGAAAATTGAAGCTCCTTGTGTTTGCGTTCTGCCCTGCTGCTGTCACTTCGCCATCACAACATTTACTGTACCTCCCTCAGCAAACACGATCACAAGTGTCTCCGTGTTTGGCACCTTGTGTCGTCCGTTGGCGTGTTCGCCTCCGATCCATCTCAAACAGCAGAAGTTTGGCAGCGAGGCCGCAGACGGAGGCAGACGCGGCTGTTTACTATGTGGATGCAAAGAGACACCAGTACGTTGTGGTCTCTGGTCTGGACCCGGCTGGACGGTTCATCCGACCAGTGTCTACACGTTCACCAGCTGCTTCCGTCCTTTTTGCACTCGTTTGTCTCCTTATAGCGGTGCGGTAGCGGCCAGGCCTTTGGATGTGGCAGTAAACGCGTCAGCTGTGGTTCCTCTTTTTGCTTCTCTGTTGTTTCACTTTGAATCAGCCGGTTCACACTTTGACTGTCTCTGCTCAGGTGGTTTAAGGCTGTGTAGCACCAACAAACTCATAGAATTTCTCCCCTCCATAAAATCAGCTCTGACTTCCTGATTTGGGACGCTAACCAGTTGTGTTTTTATTCTTTGCTCTGCGTGAACGTTGCCGTGGCGACCTTCTCATCTCCACCTCCCCTCCCTCGACGCCTCTGCCGGCATCACGGCTCCAGCCTGTTGCATTCCTTGCTTCAGCCCGTGAGGGAGCAGCCTCTGACGTGTCGGTGTGGACAGACAGTTTGACTGCGACGGAGTCATGCAGTGACGCCGGCTCACTCATCCGCTGATTCACTCACTTCCCAGTTTGCGTTGGTGACGGACACGTGTCTTATTGTCATTCGGAGCTCGTCGGTGGAGGCTGAGCCCGGCCTCCTTTTATTTATATATGCCCCCCTCCCCCTTTCTCTCTGAAGACTATTCTGTTCCTGAGTCCGGAAACTTGTGGTCATTTGTCAGCATTTCTGTAATCGTCGTGAGACTAGCAAACAGGTTGTGGCCTGTTACTCAGTTGCATCTGCCTTCAGTCTCTCGCAATGGTGAACGTCTTGTACTGTGTGTGTGTGTGTGTGTGTGTGTGTGTGTGTGTGTGTGTGTGTGTGTGTGTGTGTGTGTGTGTTCATTCATGACTCACGGCTACATGAACAAAGTCTTTCTAGCTTCTATGTTTGTGTATTTGTGTGATTAATGGATTTTGCTAAATTGATTTTCCACTTAGCGGCTGGATTCACTGGGAACTGTATCAGCTGATAAAGCCTGTGCTCGCAGCCTTTGTTTGGCCGAGCTGTTTGCTCAGGGAAGGTTAGCCCAGGATATGTTTCTTTCTGTCTTTCCAGCTGACTGCCAGTAAAAATAACTGCCTTTTCTTTCTGCGCCTGTTTAAATACGCAGCGTGTGTAAATGTTAACGTCCCCTGCCTGCTCTCTCCCCTCCAGCCCACCGGCTACATGGAGACGTCCCTGTCCTACAGCACCATAGAAGACCTGCAGCTCCTCTCATGGGACAATGCTCCAAAGTACTGTGTCCAGCTCAGCTTCCCAGGCGGCACCGTCCTGCTGCAGGTGACGAACGGCCAGGCATTCATTTTACAAATCAGCAGACAGATGCCGCACAGGTCAATTCATAATCAGCACAGCTGTTTGTGATGGTGAACACACGAACTACCGAGGGACAGAGCGATAAAGCAGCTTTCTAGAGTAAGGACAGCAGCAGAACCTGCTGAGGGACCCTGAGTTGAGCCTGACTCTGACCCTGGACCCCCAGACATCAGAGAGCACAGAGGTTCTGTTGCACATTGGTCCAGTTACCTCAGACACTTCAAGGCATTATGGTCAGCAGTGTATATTTACAACCATGGTTTTGTTTGATTACTCCTGCTGATGGTGGTTTGGACCATCGCCAGCAAAACCAAGATTAGTCAAGGTTCCGGATTGAAAACAATAGAACAAGGCGACATCCACAGACCGATACAACCATAGAAACGTGAAAAGGTTTAAAGACGAGTACACGAAAAGACGCAACAGCAGCACAGCACTGATACCTGCTCAGCTCATGTGTGTAGTGTGTGTGTGTGTTTAGTGTGTGTAGTATGTTTAATGGTAATATTTGAAAACTGGCCTGGAGACACTGGTGAATTAAATCTAGATAAAATTCTGGGCAATGTCAGAGGCCATTTCGTCCAGTAAGTTCTAATTTTAGAACAAGTCAATCACTTGTCTGTAATTAAGTTAATTAGTTACTAATTAGACTGTCTCTAATTAAATAAAAATGTTGTCTGTCATCATCTAACATTACTTCACTGCAGAAGGAAGCAGAGAGTTTGTAGTTTCTGATTAATTTTGGTTAAGAAAAGTTGAGGCTCTGTGTTGTCCACAAATATGCTTCAATTTCTCAAACTGCACATATAGAAGGTTCTTTATTATCAGTGAAGAGGCACATTCGTATTTACACCATGTTGGACTTATGTTAACACACACACAATGCCTTTCATCTCTTGTGTAACTAAGTGTTTGTGTCTCTGTGTTTGTGAACATGGCTACAGGCAGCGAACAGCTACCTGAGGGACCAGTGGTTTCACTCCCTGCAGTGGAAGGTACAGTGGCTGCCCGTCCTTAAAGGATTCCACATGCGCTCACGCTTGTTAAAACAGCAACTCAGATATGATTTTCTTTATTTATTGCACAAAACAGGCATTTGCTCATTGAATGTTCATTTCAGAACTGATGAGATGATGACACACAGGAACATTCCAAATGCTTATTAGTCCCTGTGTTTTCCTCAGAAAAAGATCTACAAGTACCGCAAGGTTCTGAACAACCCGAGTCGCTGGGACGTGGTGCTAAAGGAGATCAGAGCGCTGGTGGACATGGCTCTGACGTCGCCGCTGCAGGACGAGTCCATCCACCAGGCTCCCCTGCACATCATCTCCACGCTGCTGGCTGAGGTAGCACTTCCTGTTCTGCTTTATAGATGATTTCATACAGGGTCAGGGTTGCTGACTTACACATGAACTGTTTGTTGGTGCTGCATAAGTCGAGGCCTCTGTGACCTTAATGCATCTTGTGTCCTCCTTCACAGAACTCCAACCTGAGCCCTCAGGACCATGAGAACATCATTGTGGTGAGTAGGAAGCTGCTGGAGTTAATGATTGATGCCCCGACTCCTCCCCCGCGTTGGTGTTTTTTTTGTGTGTGTTGTGGCCTGTTGTGGTTGACGTCTGGACACAGCGTAGCAGCTCGATGCTAATGTTTGTGTAGCTCAGCCAGGGGCTGAATGCTGGCTCTCAGCCAGGGTAAATAAGAGATAGGATATGGAAATACTTATCTGTGTGCGCTTTCAGGCCATCGCTCCTCTTCTGGAAAACAACCACCCACCTCCGGACCTGTGTGAGTTCTTCTGTAAGGTAAGGGCTGGTGCTGCACCGTCGGCTCCACAGGTTTACAGCAGGTGCGTCCTCTGACCACTGTTGTTGTGTATTGCAGCACTGTCGGGAGCGGCCGCGGTCAATGGTCGTGATCGAAGTGTTCACTCCTGTGGTCCAGAGAATCCTCAAACATAACATGGTGAGTTAAGGCTTCAGCGCCGTGTGTTATAACAGAGATCATGCTTTAAAAGCTCTACTTCTGTCTTTTTAATTGTGCTTTTGTTTCTAGGATTTTGGGAAGTGCCCTCGACTTCGTCTCTTCACTCAGGAATACATCCTGGCTCTCAACGAGCTCAACGGTGGGATGGAGGTTGTAAAGAAGTTTGTCCACAGGTAAAGCGCGTTCAGCGCGGCCCAAAGCCGAGCCGGACCTTTACCGTCTCTAACCCGACCCGTGTCGTTGCAGCATGCACGGCCCGACGGGCCAGTGTCCCCACCCGCGCGTCCTGCCCAACCTGGTGGCCGTGTGTCTGGCTGCCATTTACTCCTGTTATGAGGAGTTCATCAACAGGTCAGTCTGTCTCACGCACTCACGAGGTTGGACATCAGACCAACTGCTCCTGTTCCGGTTCCCTACACAGCTTTTTGTGTTGGTTTCTATAGGTTATAATGAGTCATATCTGCTTTAGGATGAACTGGAGCTGAATCAGCGCCTCTTCACTTATAGTAACAGTGGTTTAGCAGGAATTTCTACAGGCTAATCACCAGAAATACAGAATGAACATGATGCTTAGACTCCTAGATGAACTTAACGCAGTCTAGTTACTATGGCGATTTATTCTGTGAACTGATCCAGGAACAGTTAAATTCATGCATCATGATTACTGCCAGGTTTAGTGTTATGAAGATGTATGTTTGGTGTTATATGTAAGTAAACACCGTTTGTGTCAGAACAAGGCTCTAAACTGTGAAACTTCATTCTCTAGTTTTTCAAAAAGGAACCTTTTATATATTATAGGTCGAGGCAGCATGGGTTGTTTAATGACAACATTCATATGAAGTGAATGGACCAGTCGGCCCCACACTGTCTCTAATTTAGACGCCTCGTGTGTCTTTGCTCAAACCAGGATGTTTCACTAAACTGAACATCTAAAATCTACTTGTGAGCCGTGGAGCTGTGGAGTTTATTTAGACGTGACTGTCACTTCCACACACACAGGTCATTGCTTCAGCTCTGAATCAGTTGTGTGGACTGATTCAGACATGTGGCATTTCATTGGCGTCGTAGCAGCTCAGCTCAGATCAAACCGGTCCTGTTTGCGTTGCCTTCGGCTTCTCCCCCGTTTTCTGCTGAAGAGGTGACGTTCCTGTGTCTGTGCTCCACGGGGGTTGTTGTGTTGATGTTACATAGTCTGCCTTGACTCTTCAGAGTCATCTCCATAGTGTCATTGACCCTCGAGAGGAACTTCTTTTTCCAAAACTGCAGCGCACAGAAGCGTTCTCTGTGGCAGCCGTCTCTCCTGGCCCTCACTTCATCCCGTTCCCTCATGTCGTTTCCTCTTTCCTCCTTCCTGAGTTTTGCATTCGTTCTCTCCTGTTTTGCTGCAGCCGTGACAACTCCCCCAGCCTGAAGGAGATCAGAAACGGCTGCCAGCAGCAGAACGACCGCAAGCCGCCGATGCCGCTCCGACTGCTGCGCCCCGAGCCCCCCACGCCTCCGCCCGCCACCATCCTCCCCCTCTCCCCCAACCCCAGTCCTCCCCAGCCGCCCCCCGCCGCCCCCGCAAACCCCGTCGCGCCCGTCCCTATCTCCTCCCCGACGCCCACCCTGCCCCTCTCCCCTCCGCCCTCCGTGGTCAACTCCAGCGAGATCCTGGTGGAGCTGGAGCGGAACAACTCGGCCAACGTCGGGCGGAAGGGCGGTCCGGCGGGGGGCGACAGTGAGCCCAACCTGATCGACTGTTTGCTTGTGAGCCCAGCCCTCAACACGCTGTCCATCCAGCTGCCGGCGCAGGCCGACCGCGTGCTGGGCTGCTTCGCCCTCATCCTCAAGATGCTGTGAGTTCACACAGAGTCAGCCCTTACAGTCTTATTAATTCTCCACTGTAACATATTTTCCATGTACATACACACGCACACAAGAATGTATGCTGTTGTGAGCAGTGCCTCCATTTTTACCTGTTAACCTGACTCGCATCTTGTCGCTGCCCTCAGGTCAGACTATGATGACTGGAGACCGGCCCTGGCCAGCCTGCTGCAGCCCATCCCCTTCCCTAAAGAGTGAGGCTCCACACACGTACACCTCTGGTGCCCTTCCACTACAGTCAGTCACTTACCAAACAGCTGGCAACACACAGCGGTGCTGAAACTAGTCACAGGCAACCAAGTGATACAGAATCCATAGCTCTCATCTACTTTTAAAGCTAGCGATCCAGTGTGGAGCTGTGTTGGAGTCTGTGGGATGAAAATTAGCTGTGGACTCACTGTACAGCGCGTAATCAGGTGTAGCTGTTAGACACTTCCAGCCTAAGTGTCGTCAGCCTGTCTAGGGACCTGCTGCTGACATAGGTGATGTCACCCAGGGAGCACAGAGTCCTCACCCCGAGCTTCATTAGTGTTGACTGGTGGATCACTTGTTTGTTTGAAACTGTGTCACACCTGTAGCTCACCTGCGCCACTGTTGCCTGGTCCATGGCTCTCACGTCATTAGGAGAGGCAACAACACTCGCCGGTAGCTACACACAAACACACATACACACAATAACCAAATAACATATGACAGCGAATTTGCTCAGCTTCCACATTTCCTGAGCTGTAATTACAGCGAACCAGCGCTGAACTCGCTCTGACCTTGTGCTACTCAAGGTCATGACACTAACTGTGATCCCGTCTCTCTCTCCTCCTCCTTCCAGGGCGCTTGCACATGCCAAATTCACCAAGTAAGTAGCTCAGCCATATACACTCTTGTTCCCACATTTGAATTCCTCTGCCTCATTGTGACTTTCTGTCTGAACAGGGAACTGAAATATGTTATTCAGAGGTTTGCAGAGGATCCAAGGCAGGAGGTGGGTGTTGTTCCCCTGCGGGTTACCACTGTTTCAGTCTGAGTTCGGTTTTAAGTCCAGGTGTTTGTCCCCCAGGTCCACTCCTGCCTCCTCAGCGTGCGTTCAGGTAAAGACGGCTGGTTCCAGCTCTACAGCCCCGGAGGCGTGGCATGCGATGATGATGGGGAGCTCTTTGCCAGTATGGTGAGTGTACGCAGACACACACAGAGCTCCTGCCGCACTGATGAACAAGGTTAAGAGGTGACAGCCTTTCTTTCTCCTGTCTCCTAGGTTCATATACTGATGGGATCCTGTTATAAGACCAAGAAGTTCCTCCTGTCGCTGGCTGAGAACAAGCTGGGTCCCTGCATGCTGCTGGCTCTGCGTGGAAACCAGACCATGGTGGAGGTGAGTCTTGTCTGGACGTTCTCACAGTCTTCACTCACACACATTTAGCATTGTTTGCTTAGGACATGACAGGTTATGTATCTAATGGTCGTGTAGTAACTCAGACTGATGCCTGTTGGTGGAACCTTAATGGTTTTTATTTGACAAAGCCATAAAAAAAACTCGGTTCCTGTGCTTTTTCAGATCCTGTGTCTGATGCTGGAGTACAACATCATCGAGAACAAAGACACCCAGCTGCAGATCATCTCCACCCTGGAGAGCACCCAGGTCGGCCTCCGCATGTACGAGCAGCTCTGTGACCGGCAGCGAGAGCTCAAAGAGCTGGTAAGTGCGCGCGCACACACACACACACACACACACACACACACACACACACACACACACACACACAGACACTGCAACTGTGGCCAGAAGTATTAGCAATGTGAAAAATACATAACAAAGCAATTTGAAACTATAAGCTGAACATGAGAATTCAAGGTTTCTCAATTCTAAGACAAATACACTGACATCCAGTGTTAAAGACTGGAACCAGGTTTAAATCAGCACAATGATTGCTGGGTTTGGTTCTGGAGTATCTAAAGACACAAGGAGCAATTTCTCTGAAGACAAAGGCTGGCTCAGATTCAGTTAGTGATAAACAGTTTCTCAGTTTTTTCAGGAATAGGAATTACTCATGAATCTGTGAATGTGTCCTTTGCAGTCTCACTGGTCAACGCTGCCTTTCATTCTACTGCAGATTGTTTGTGTTGCGCTAATCATGGAAGGTCAGAAGGATTAGCTTTTCCACTAAAACGTAGATTTAGCCCATCTTCAGGCCTCCACTTCCTGTAATGTTTAGGTTTACTTATCGTGTGTGGTCAAATCAGAAGATGGGAGCTCCAACATGGGAGCACCTCTAATCGTATATGCTTTGGGCAAACATCATGTTCCTGGAAGCCTCTTGAAACAAAGATGTTGCAGAGGTTTAATGTGACATTTTAGCCATAACCCTGGATCCCAGAGACAAAGGCAGATAAGCAGCGGCTTCAGTCAGACAGGAAGGAGCCGTGGCTCAGAGCGAAACCATCCCTGCACCCATCACACACTTTAATGGGAGTCGTACTTAGAACAGAAACGATGGTGCTGTGATGGAAGGTTTAACATCAGGGCAGCAGGTTTTACCTGAGCCAACCTGTGGCTGATCCTGCAGGGCCTTAACTCCTGTTCTCTCCTCTGCAGCAAAGGAAAGGAGGCCCCACGAGACTCACGCTACCGTCCAAGTCCACGGTGAGATAAGGCACACGTTGACCTCGGCTCATTCTGTGCTGCACTGCCCTCTCTGAATACGCAATGTTTCTGTCACAGGACGCAGACCTGGCCCGTCTGTTGAGCTCAGGTTCCTTTGGGAACCTGGAGAACCTGAGCCTGGCCTTCACCAACGTCACCAGTGCCTGTGCCGAGCAGCTCATCAAGCTGCCTTCACTCAAACAGCTCAACCTCTGGTCCACACAGGTAAATGGTGACATCACACACAGACACGCGGCGGGTTCCCCGTGTGCTTCTGCCTCCAACCGTTCTCCTTCTCTCACCAGTTCGGGGACGCGGGTTTGCGGTTGTTATCCGAGCATCTGGCCTGCCTCCAGGTCCTGAACCTGTGCGAGACTCCGGTCACTGATGCTGGTCTGCTGGCTCTCAGTTGTAAGAAAACACACACTGAGCATTATCGCGAATGGATGAAGGTTGACGTTGTTTGTAAGCGTGCAACGGGACTTGCTCTGTTTCAGCCATGAAGAGCCTTTGCAGCCTGAATATGAACAGCACCAAGCTCACAGCGGACACGTACGAGGACCTGAAGGTAACAATGTGCCGGCGTCAAAGGCTCGTGAGGGGCCTGGATGACCTCCAGCATCGCTGAGCGTGTGTCTCTACTGACCTTGTGTTTCCTTTCAGGCCAAACTGCCCAACCTGAAAGATGTGGACGTTCGCTACACGGAGGCCTGGTGATTCACCCCCGCCCAAACCCAGCCAGACGCACACACAGACCCGGGTTCCAATGCATAACATAAATACAGCGGTGGCGTCACCCAGCCATCATCTTGTCATTAGACCAGGAGGTCCAACATCAGGCCAGCGGATCCCAGAAGCCACCCCCACCCCCCACATTTGTGTCTGAGCAGCTCTGACGTCACCACCAGCCCCTTCAGTGGCGTGACTCTGGACGTGTGTCACGTTGGTCTACATGACATATCTTGGACTTACCACACTCGTGTCGCCGACGTCCCACGGACCTCCCTTCTATCGACCTGGTCGGAGGACTATTGTAACTGTACCGGGACCTCCCCCTGCCCTCGTCCATATGTGGTCCCTCGGTTCCTCCCATTAGAAGCTTCTCCTCTACCCTGCCCCGGTGCGAGGAGACACTGGACACAGCAGCTCTCATTCCAACGACAATGTAGCTCCCCACGCGGACGGGCCCACATTGGCTGCCTGCAGCCGCTCACTGGTGAAGCCCTGCGTTGGGGAAGATTAGGCGCTACCTCTGAGAGCGAGCTGCAGACTGTGCCTGTTCCTCACACAGCACCTTCACACACGGGAGAAAAATGTTTTTACTAACTTGAATGAACATATTTTTCCAGACATCAGTGCTTTCATATATTGTGTTTCTATCTAAATCGTGTATATGAAGACGAACCCCAGTGACATTACACAAACAGGGAACGCTGAACAGCGATGGCCACATTTTTTCCTCTTTCGTTGCTCACCCATCACTATTTAATAGAACCGTTGTGTAGCAGTAGCCGCGTGGTCTGTGACCGCCCAGTGCTCCTGATTTCGTCCAAGCCGTAATGAAGTAGAAGCCCCCCCCCCCAGCTCCATCCTAACCGCTTGGAAAGAAAAAAGGCCAAACGTGGATTTAGTTTAGTCCTCTTGTTTTTTTGCACACTGTGTCGTTGTGGTTTGGGTGCTGTTCCCTGGACACTGCCCCCGCCCCCCCCCCCCCCCCCCCCCCCCCCCCCTGCTGAAGGACCACAGTGCCTCTAGAGCTGTGGATGGTTAGCTTCCATTCTCCTATCCTTATTTGCCATAACATGTAGGTGACATTTTGGTTCGTATGGATCGTCAGTGGACACACATGACTGAAGGGACTCTGCCTGTCGACATTCCCTCAACGTGTTTTCTGTCTGAACTGCCTGTCAAGTCGTCTCCTCTCTGTCAGCCTCCCTCTGACCATCCACCCATTTATTTATTTGTGGGCCTCCGGCCTGTGGACGACGGAGGCAGGGGCTGCAGCGAAGGACAGCATCCGTCCACTACTCGCTTTGTTTCTTATTTATTTGGTGCCATGACAAGTTTGCGTTTTGACCTGTTGGGGTCTGGCTTTAGGACCTCGTACTCTCTTTCATATTGTCTAGGATGTATATACAAGTGTGTGTATATAGCTCTCTCCTCGTCTGACCCCCCTTTCTTTCTTCATCTGTTTCTTTCAGCCTTGCCAGGCTGCTGTTGCCTTCATCTTATTTTTGTTGCTTCTCACACAAAGTGCACTGTAATCTTTAAAAAAATGTTTTAGATGCATAATATCTTTTAAGTTTCCGACATCTTTGATTTGATCATGTGTTACGTGTTCTTATTTGCATGTACATGTTGCTGCGTCGTCTGTTTTTGTTTAGGGTTTGCTTTTGTTTTGGGGTTTTTTTCTGTAATTTTGTTTTATAAAAGTTTTGAAATATGATAAAGGGTCTGATCACTATTTCACTGAGGTCAGGGACTGAAACTGAGAGATCCCGCTCATTTGTGATTGGCTCAGCTCTCGCTCATCCTGCTGTTGAACCAGAGTCATCATTTTTAGTGAGGCTGACGCGTCACAATAAGACTTTGACCATGTTCATATCAAAACTAACCCTATTGTTTCCTGCCACATAGCGACTGTATGTTACAGGTGCTCACGGTCCGCATTCGTGTTTAATACGTCCACATGCGTCACAGCTGATGATCACTGTAGTACTGTTTTAACTCTGGCAGCTTTTAGAGGTACACGTCAGTATTTTTGGAAATATGAACCCAGACACACTGGGCTAGCGTGGCCTAGCTTAGCCTAGCCTAGGCTAAAGACGGACATGTAAACTGTCTGGCACAGTCACAGAACTAGTATTTCTGCTTGGCCATACAGACATGAAAGCACATATTTCCAAAAAGTGCATCTGTTCCTTTAACCGACTGTCCAGTCCAGGGAGACCTGAACTCCTCTGTTCAGGCCCGGCTCGTCGAGGCCTGAGCCCAGCTCTCATGGCGCCGCATCCTGTGGAGCTCGCAGCACTTTGCTTTCCCATCCTGACTCTTTTCACAAGCTGTAAACACTTTCTACCGTTTTATACCAAGTTGTGTACAGAAGGAAGTGGGTCAGCCTGACAAATCGGACTGAAAAGACTGTTTCCCATGAATCGTTGTAGTAAATCCCTGTTTTGGCAGCTGAAACGAGGCCCTCGTGTTTCTCTCTCTTTCAGTCTTTCTCCGCGTTGATCTGCTTCTCCTGCTGGATTATTGCTATTACTGCTGCTCCGTGGCTGTTGTAATAAAAATACAAAAGACCGTCTACAGGAAAAATAACTATGATGTTTAATGATTTCAGTCAAATAAAATTGTCTGTGAATATGTTTCAGCTTTGCCTGCCGTGTGTTTACTGTGTCCATCAAACCATTTTTAATTAACAGTCTCACTTGTTGGGCCTTTGGGCAGTTAGTGCAGAGGAAGATACGAACACTCCTGACTATCATGGGTGAAGCCTTAAAAACTCAACGGTGCAAACAGGTGTGATCAGACCCGAGCGGCACAGCGGCCTCTACCGGCAACACGCTGCAACTGCTAAATGCACGTGAACGGCAACAGAGGCTTCTTCTTCGTCACATTATAGTGTACATAACGTCACTGAACGGTGCTGATCTGCCTTTATTATTATATAAACTTTGTATAACTTATGCATTTGCACTCCGCGTGTATTGTACAATTCACTACAGCTCCAACGTCATTATTACTCCTCTGCGTATGAAACGTGTCTCCTTACTCAGACAGTGGTAAAAAAGAGGCTATGGAAAGCCTAGAGGGTCACAAGAACGGCGTTTCCCATAGGCGTTATGTCAGATTGCGACGCGTCTCGTAATGCGTGCACGTGCGCGTCTTGTCACTACGTGCAGTCATGTGACTGAATTTTACCCATTGAGTATGCACCGTGTTCGTATGCAGGCAACGTCAGGATGGCCGAGCGGCCTAAGGCGCTGCGTTCAGGTCGCAGTCTCCCCTGGAGGCGTGGGTTCGAATCCCACTTCTGACATGTTGGTTTTGAATTCTTTGTTATATCCAAATGAATGAATCGACGTTGAAATTCAGAGTTCAGTATCTAAGAATACTTCAGAGATTTATATAGCTTTGTCAGGTTTATTTAGTAAGATTGTCCACTGGAATCAAGAATTAAGCAAAACAGACTTTATTGACTTAGTTCATGAGAACACAGATTAATTATAGGAGCTATAGACATCGCCTGCCTGCATGTTAAATACGTCATCATACGTCATAACAGAGACATACAAATAAATACCAGAGACCTGAGACACAACTAATGCAGATGAAGTGAGCAGACACAAAAGCTGCAGAAGGTCATGGATCGAAGCATCGCTACGAGAGAAATGTACTGTTTCAGGTTATGGTATTTAATTAAAGTATCAAACACATAAAACAGATAATGTTAGAGTAAATGAAATTCTTTTTAAGTAAACAATAGTTTTTGACAACATTGTTTGGGAGAAAAATAAATGTAATAAAACTTCATATTCTGTTTATATCCTAGTGCATCATGCTTGTGACTCACTGACACCACGAATGTTGGATTTATTTTAGATTTGCAGCTTCTTTCACTCTGGTGACGTCCTGTGATGTCTGGCGATGGATCATTGATTTCTTCATTTCTGGTCACCTTCACCCCTGTTCTGTGGAAGCTGCTGGTGCTGCCCACTCCCACAGGGCGTCAATCACTGGTTGCTGTGGTTTCCACCCTGTCCTGTTGCTCAGTACCAGTGGATCTAGTTTTTGGAATATTCCACATCTATCTGTCTCTGTTTACTTCTTCCTTTGTCAGATTCAGTGAAGTCTTTAAGAAAGACTCGAACAGACGTTCATGGTTTAGCACCTGTTGCTGTGTCCCTGTTTCTAACATACACTAGGTGTAATCACACATTCATCTCTCTGTAAAGGGAACATGCTAACTACACAGCTAACTGTAATTTAGGAGAGATTATATGGTTGTGTTTTAATAAATAGAAAACTGTTTGATAAAATGTTACTTCCTTCTTATTTCTGCTGAGAAAATAAAAACCATATCAAAATAGTAGAACTTTAAGCTGTACAATCCTTCCGCTGCTTCGGCCTGAAGCGTGTGCAGGGGAGCGCTTCAGCCGAGTCCTCAGGAGTAGAACTTGCTGTTGTTTACCTTCTTTTCTTTAGTCCTGGAGCATGAGAAAGGAATAGAGGCATTGGTCATTTGGTCAAGTGGAGACGGCTCCTTGTGCTGGGACGCTCACCTGTGTTTCTCACTGGCGCTGTACTCCCTGCTGAGCGGATTGGGCTGGCGAGGGAGGCTGGAGCTCTGAATGTTGGCGTGAGTGTCGTACAGGAAGGGCTCGCTGCTCACCTCCGCCTGCTTCTTCCTCAGCTGGCTGGAAGACGAGTAGAGCTCCTCCTCCGCTTTCTGAAAGAGCCGCGCGATCACACACACCGAGTTCACACTCGCACCCTGTGAAAATCAGTTGTAGGCCTGTTCCAGCACAGTGTGTGCAGCTGTTCTCACCCCTGCTTGCTGCACGCTGATGTAAACCAGCAGCGAGGCCAACTCAAGGTCTTCGTTGTAGCCGTTCTTCAGAGGCACCGAGCGGTAACCTGTGGTTAAAACAACATTTGGTTTGATGTGCTGAAGCTTTAAAATCAACAGCAGGTAAACTAAATACTAGATCTAGAGGCTGCCCGACGTTAGTCAGTTCAAATACTTGCTTGAGGGCATAGGCGCTTTCTGTTTGTTTTAGTGTTGCGTTAACCTACTCTATCAATCAATAAGCGAATCAGTTTTCATTCTCTGGAGGCGATGGCAGGATGAGCAGCGGCTGGGAGCTCTGTGCTGCGTGTGGCCCTACCTGAGCGGAGGCCTTTGACAGGAAACGTAGCCTGAGCCAGGGAGTTGGGGTCAGAGAACATGTCCTCCTCGTTGACCACGAAGCGCAAGAAGCTCAGCTCGGGCTCGAACACAGTGAGGACGACGGGCTCCGACGGGGCTTTCCACACCGGGTTCAGACCGTTGTCACCTGCGGTGGACAGGACGGAGGCTCAGTTAATGCTGCCGTGACCCACCAACAGGAAACACCCCCCGTCACACAGCCACCGCCTCTGTCCCCTGTTTGATTTCCAGATTCCCTCCCCCTACGCTTACGATAGACGATGGTCTTGAATTTGTCCTCAGTGTGTCCACACAGCTCGATCTCAACAAACGGACTGGCGATGCTGCGGCCGGGCATGGGCAGGTGTCTGGCAGCGATGACCTGGTGAGGACCAACACGCCTGCGTCAGAACGCTGCTCTTCACACGGCATCGCGACCACAACACGCACACGTACCCTGACTGCTATGCTGAACTTGACCTTCTTCTTCTCCTGGTTGGGGTCGTAGCTATCAGAGCGCATGAACTCTGGCTGCAGCACGTAGCCTGTGCATCCGTTGAGGCCGAAGAGGGCGCTGTTCAGCTGGGTGTATTTATCTGCGTGGATACACACCCGGTTCATTAACTCCTAACATTTAAAATTTAGATCACAATTGGGGCAAAGGCACTCCGTTCATACCTGCAGTCTGGAAGTTGAGGGCCACCATGTGACAGCCCAGCGCCCACAGTGGGTACGGGTTGTAGTTGGACGACGCCACGCGCCCGGCTCTGGGGTAAACGCGGCTCAGAGCCTGCCGGTTGTACTGCACAAATTCCCTGGTGCGGTTCTTCCCTGGAGTCTTGTTCTCCACGAAGGAGCGGACCTCTTTGTAGGTGTAGGAGTCTGTAGAAGGAGCCAAACAAGCTGTCACTGACACGGTGGTGGTAACACTGGCCACCCTCCACTACAGTAGCACTGACTCTATGTGATCACACAGCCTAAGCAGGTGAGTGGAGCCCGCTCGCTAGACAGTCACATCCTGTTTGAGACTCTCAAACACTGAACACATCTAAGAGCAGCAGCGGTTCAGCGCGTTTACCGAAGCGGTCCTTCTCTTTGCTGCGCGGTATGCAGTAAACCACCAGGTCTGACATCTCCATGGCGACCTCGGCCTTCTTCTCTACTTCCCACTTCTGTCTGATCTGAGGTTGGACATGAAAGGCATCCTGTTAGCAGACGCTCGGCGGTTCCCTCCGTTCTACGCATGAAGCCCTCTCTACCATCTGCTCTTCGTTGTACTGCCTTCTCATCTGCGTCTGCGTGATGTCCCATACCACCTGGTACCACTCAAAGAGCTCTTCCACGGAGTCGGCCGCCAGGTCGAACTGCAGACTGTCCTGGTCCATGTCCTGCAGGGTCAGAACGTGGGCCTTCCCGTTCTTGCCATTTTTCACTGTAGCAAGGAGGCAGAGGAACACAGAGTGAGCGTCTGGGTCGGGTGCTTATTGAAGCGATGGGGACCTCCCGGCACACACTCACAGTTCTGGATGTTGCAGTTGGAGATCTCCACCACACCTTTGCACAGTTCGCCCAGCGGGTTGTCTTCCATGTGCTACACACACATTGTGAGATTACCACCAGACAAACTCATACTGACAGCAGATCAGGTGAAGTCCAAGCCTCACCTCTGCCGTGGCGCTCTCCTGGGAGGCGTTGGACACTTCCTCTACATAATTAGAAGGGAAGAAGAGCTGCAGCTTCCCGCCGTGGTCGCCTTTCCACCTGTATTGAGTAAAGTTGTGGGACAAAACGTGAGCAGGAGACCACCGAACCCCAGCAGCACCAGACTGTCACTCAGAGTCCCACCCACCATCCACTGTTCTCCCTGGACACGTTGTGGATCAGCGCCCCTTTGCCAAAGCTGAGCTCATCCGGCCGCGTCGCCTGGAAGCTGTACAAAGCTCTGACTGTGCTTTGAGGCTAAGGGAGACACACTTAATCAGACATGTCTTGATCAATAAAAGCTGAACAGGAAAGGAAAGGTTCACCCACCAGTGGTGCTTCGATTTTGTTGGGTTGCACGTAGGTCTTCACGTCGTACAGAGACGCACAGTCCTTCATCTGTGTAGCATGAAGCACATCATCAGACGATGATGTCGTAATTACAGTAGTGCTACTGTACAGTTCAATGCTTCTACAGCTGTGGTCCCCTCACATCTGTGAACATATACAGCACGTGTTCCCCAGGGTTTCTGGGCTACAGTCAGAGACTTGAGTTCTCTCTAGATGTTCATGACAGACATGCTGTGTTCAGCCGTGGCCCATCCCTTGTGTTAACCCCTGCAGCCACTCACTGTGCTGAAGCGCTCCACCAGCTCCGGGGTGACCGGGTAGCGAAGCTTGATCTTGCGATATAGCGGCTTCTTCCTGAAATAGTTCACCAGCTCCACAAGGCTCTGGAACTCCGTGGTGGTGCCCAGCAGGTACAAGTTGCCCTCCTTCTGGATCCGGCAGTGTTTCACCTTTCCGTCTCCTCTGCAACGCACAAGACTCAGCTAGGACCCAGTGCAGTGGAAGAGCCCAAGGAAGGAGAAGCCGGGAGGTGACACTGCACCTGAACGTGATGGCGAAGGAGTCTGGTTCTCCCTCCCGCTGCCGGATGAGGAAAGCTCCGTCTCTGGGGATCCACAGCAGATAGTCCTCAGCCTGGCCTCTGCTCAGGTTACTGTAGAACCACCTGCACAGCACACACATACACACGTGTGTGAGGGAGAAGAACCAAGTGCAGCACAAGTCTTGGTCCTGACTCCAGTATGAGACTCAGCCTGAGCTGGGTGCTTCAGGTCCTGGCAGACCTGACCTACAGAGCTGAAGCTTAGCAGCATAAAGGACGAACCCTTCTTTCAGGTGTGGGTTGGGCTGCGGTACGGCGTCAGTGAGCCGCAGGTCGAAGTCGTGGCAGCGCAGCGGGTTTTCTTTGTAGTGCTGGATCAGGGAGTACACGCTGGGAAAGTGCAGGTTCGGTGTCAGGTAGAAGTAATTGTGTCCTCCCTCTGAGCCCGAGCGAATACGACAGTGCTGGACTCTCCCACCGCGCCTGAAGTGCACATGGAAGACATGCTTATACAACAGAGTAACACAAAGAGGAGCTTGTATTTTGCTTTAATCCCATTGTATTTACCTAAACCTTCGTAGACCACACTCCAACATTACTTACTTTTATGGACCAGCACCGTCACATTAAACTCTACAGGCCCTAACTGGTTTGATGATAAGATCAAGAAACAGGAAGCTGTACCAGAAGGAGAGCGTGAAGTCTGTCACATAATTGCCACTTCGTCGCACCAAGAAGGTGCCGTCTCTTCCCCCGGTTTCTGAGCAATATTCCTGGATCAGCCTCTCGGCCATCGTCCTGCCCTCTGTCATACAGTCATGAAACCACAGCTCTGAACGGTGCAGGTCCTGGTACTGACAAACAGCCACAGTGGTTTACACATTATGGCATTATGTGATTTGATTTAAATAATTAAAACACAACATGCTAAAAGCTTGTTTACCTTCCTGGGATCTTCATCCTGCTCGTCCTCCTCTTCTGCATAGTACAGCTTGTCGTCACGGATCACACAATAGTGCTTCTTCCACAGCTAAGGAAGAAATTTTCATAGTTTAAGCTCATGTAAAATGAGCAGCTCGAACAACTACTGACCTGCTCATTGAAGGATTAATATAAAACTGCAGTAACACTAGCTGCCTTATACTTTGGAGTCAATGGATGGATAGATGAGTAAATGGATGGATGGATGGATGGATGGATGGATGGATGGATGGATGGATGGATGGATGGATGGATGGATGGATGGATGGATGGATGGATGGATGGATGGATGGATGGATGGATGGATGGATGGATGGACCCACCTGGTCCACAGGGTCCCAGATCTCCAGATCTCCCTGCTTCTGCCCCTTCCTCAGGTCTTTAGTCATTCCTCCGCCCTCCACACTGAGCTTCTTGTGCTGCATCAAGACAAGAAGAAAAAAATTATATAACACAAACACAGACACACACACACACACACACACACACACACACACACACACACACACACACACACACACACACACATACTGTACCTTGAGTATGATCTTGCCCCTGAGCTGTGTGGGTGAAGGCAGCTGTCCAGCCATCTGCTCCACAGGTTCAATCAGCAGTTTGCTTCCAAACACTTCCCTACAGATTCGAGCCATCTGACGCTGCTGCTCTATGGAGCAATGCTCCTCTATGGACAGGATGACTGGGTACCTATAAGACAAGCACAGTAAACAAGATGCTGTATAGACAGGATGAGCTCACCACAGACAGGAAAGAACAAAAAACCTACTCTGAGGTGACAAAAGCATGGTCGTTTATTGCCTTGACCACATCCTCAAACTTGATCTTGGTGGTTCTTGTCCATCCGTGGTAAATGATTGGCTCCCCGGGGCCTTCCCAGCAGTCCACTACATGAAAGAACGGGTTTTATCAAGTCGACTTCATGCAAACAGGTCAGGAATTCCCAAGCCACCAGCAGCAACTGTCCAACGCTCACACATATTTGGGGCCTGGTGATCGACACTGTTAGTTTGACACTGCGCTCTCCCTCGGCTTGAGGTTATTTCATCTTGACTCACCCAGATCTGGAGCTGGTCGCCATTGTGCAACACATAAACACACACACACACACTGATAGGAGGCTGTTCTTGTTTCTTGTTAAGTGACTGTTGGAGGAGGAACACTCGCTGAGTTTCAGCAGAGGCAGTAGCGGGAAGGAGCACAGACGACGCGATGGCAACAGTACTGGACATATTTGGTCATGTTCCTGTTCCTCATTTAATTAACTCATTCTCTGCACCTGTGGGTTAAAGTGTTTCAGTTTAACCCAGAACTCTGACCCTGGATTTTCTGAGCTTTTGTCCGATCAACCCTTGTTGTCTTTCCTACCCAAGAACTGAGCCCTTCTGTACGCTGGAGGGAGGCGGATGAATGGAGCAGCCCAGGCAGGAAGTAGCGCCTCACTACTTCTAACTCTCTGCTTGGACGGTCGGCTCAGCTTCACTCACGTCTGCCCCTGCTCATTACTTTACTCTTAAAGAGGGCCAGAAATTTATTACAAAAGTATTTTAAAACAAACTGCCTGCTCAATCTGTGACTAACAGGCAACGATCTTCCTCCTGTCATGGCTATGTGACCCGTTACCAGCACCAGAGTTTCATACTTACGCTCTACGCAGCGGCATCCTAGACGCAGGCAGCGCACGTAGGCCTCTGTCGATGACTCGCTGCGAATCTGATCCCCCGTCAGGTAACTGGAACATCACCACGCACACATCATAAGGAAATACTGGCACCGCCTGGTACCACCAGGATCCATAATACCTAGCTAATACCCTGTAAATAAGTGACTAATGCTTTGCAGCGTAGCTTCCTGCTGCTACATCAAAGGATGAGATTACGGGATGCTCACGTGTTGTGTGAGGAGCTGATCCAGTAATGAGACAGGGGATTGTTCATGTCCAGGGGTCTGATGTCTGAGACCCGCTGGTCCCACACTGAGTTCTCTTTAGAGAAGAGGAAACTCAGGAACTAGAGGAGGAGGAGGATTTGAAATGAGCAACACATGAACAGGTTCCGGTTTCAGGTAGGTAGGAGGTAAATTTTTCATACACTCAACTCATAACTGGAAGTTCCTACTTTATATTCATTCAAATCAAATTCTTCCCACAGAGCAGCACGCTGTACCTCGCTGACGGTGAACTCCGGGCCGTTGGTTTTCCTCATGGTGTCATCGATAAAGGTGGTCATCAGTTCTCGGACCTGGTTCAGATCGCTGGCCCACAATTCCTGAGCGATGGAGGCAGAGAGCAACAGATTGTAGCCATAAATAAAACTTGTGGTTTAGGTGGTGGTTTAGGATGTTTCAATAATGTTACATTGAAATTCCAAAAAATAATATATTAATAGCCAGAATAAATACATCACACGCAAATTAACAAAGGGAAATAGATCAATAGACCGATAGAAATGGCAGCTATGCAAAGTCTGCTCCCGGTGACGCATACCTGCTGCTGGTAGATGAGGAACCTTTGAAAGTCGTGGAGCAGAACTGCAGAGGCATCGGGTTTGTCGGTGTTGCTGCACAAACAGAGAGCAGTCTTCTCATTTCTGTCAGCTCAGTGAGACGCAAGGATGGAGGAAGAGGACAAAGGCAACAAACTCACTCACCCCAGGATAAAGGCACACGATTCCTTCTTGAACTCATCCAGGATCTGAGAGAAAAGGCAACGTGAGCGACACCCTGCCAAACGCGACGTCACCTCACGCCGACCCGTTCACACTCACCTCGTTCTGTTCGAACATTATAAGGTTGTACAGTTTGTGAAACTGCTCAAAGTCCAGTCGATCCTTCTTTGCTCCCACTTCCTGTAAGAACACAAAGCGCGTTGACCCACCTACAGCAAACTGGACCCTCACGTAGCTTACGTGGGTTCTCCTAAATCACCAGTTTCACTACACATCATTATCTCCTGCCCAGGTCTCCAGCTCCACTTCCTGCTCTGCCCATATTTGGTCTGGAGGCTGACCTTGTGTTTAGTCTTCATGCACCCAGCTCTGGTCACCTTTACTGTGAACTGACTGACTATGGAGCTAATTGTTCCACTTTAAGAAGAAATCTGCCTTAAAGTGGCCTTAGTGACATCTACAGGACCAACACCGTGGAAGCCATGAACAGCTCAGTGACTAAAATGTTTATGGTAATTCAATAAAATACAACCTACGTAGTCACATGTATCGACCTTCAGTGTGAAAAGAAAGATCGAACCTGAAATTTATCTTTGAGGGCGCAAAGGCTGGGAGCCTTGTAGTTGATCAGAGGAAGCAGAGCCTTCAGCTTCTTCAGGGAGATGCTACAAAGGAAGCAGAGCATGAATGAGCCGTCGTCCTGCTCTGCTGCCGCATCAGTCTGACCACACGATATGGGCCTGATATGCAGTGGATTCACACACTGGTCAGTGTGAACAGCCACCAACAGACTTGTACAATAACACATCATTTCTCAGGAACAAGAACTGACTGAGGTCCGTTGAGCAACGCCCTGGAAACATAAGTCAGTACCTGTTGGTCTTGGTCTGGTTGACGGAGTACATCTGCTTCCTCAGCCAGCTGTGGAGAGAGCAGGTCAGAGGTCACTGGCTGCATGGGCCTTCATCACTGAGGACTGTGTGTGTGTGTGTGTGTGTGTGTGTGTGTGTGTGTGTGTGTGTGTGTGTGTGTGTGTGTGTGTGTGTGTGTGTGTGTGTGTTTGCACCTCTCGATGAGAACGGGAGTGGAGGCCATCAGTGTCTCCTGCCTCAGCAGCTCCAGTCCAATCAGCCATTTCTGAACCTCGTCCACAGTATCAGCTGGACAAGGAGCAGAACAGACAGTGACTCATCTGTCTGTGGGTCAGTGGCCTGCACCACAGACGGCAACGTGGCGGCTTACCTCCAAGACTGAGGCTGCTGAGCACGAACTGCGACCCGTAGAAGATGGTGAAGCAGGTGTTGTCGTCGTGTCTGTCCTTGCCGTCCTTAAAGCGCTCAAAGTCCTTGGCGTTCCTCCCGGCGCGAATCTCTCTGATTTCACACAGGTCCACTGAAACAGAGCGCCAACAACACGCCGCTCTTTAGAAGGAACACGGAGGCTTTGCACTTTCACAACTGCTCCTGACACACTGCAACCAGCAGGTCACTCGTCGCGTCCTGAAGGACCCCAGGGCTCAGCTGGAGAGCAGCGCGTCTAGAGCACTCTGGCTGTGAGACGGTGCGCTCTGACAGAGTGTGCTGTGCAGAGCGCCTCCGTCCGGTTCCTAATCCTCTGTGTGTGACCCATACTCACAGACGCCGTCGGTCCGGTCTGCGGTGCGCGTCCACGCCACCTGCCGGGTCTCCATTATGACGTGGACCATCAGCCTCTCGGCCTTCTGGCGGAACACCGTCATGACCACGCCCATCTCCAGGTCCCGCTTGATCAGAATCTTCTTGTACTCTGTCATCTCGCCCTGCGGCGCCGCCTGAGCCATCTGTGGGGGGAAGCACAGGCCCGCGTTCAACCGACCAGGTGGTGTGTGCAGATTTGGCTTCTAGCAGCGCATCTTGTGGGCAGGAGGGTCGCTGCCACCAGCGCTCCTCATGTTCTACCCCCGCCTCAGCTTGGCCTTGTCCTAACTGACTGACTACTGCCACTACTGCCTGTTGCACAAACTCCTAGAATCTTTTGACACCCTGCTCTGTCATGGCTCAGCCTCTTCCTGTCACAAACTTATGGGTCCTGCTCAGCCTGTCATTCTGCTCCAGGAACTGATTAGTCAGCGTTTACTATAAATACTCCCCTTACCGTCATTTAATGCAGCTGCTCAACATGTCGGCTGTTTTTCACATGCTCTAACCTGGGACTAGATTCTCATCCATGAGTTTCATGACGTCTCTGGATCAGTGCCGCTCGACGCAGGATGAGTTGTTCAGTAGAGAGATTCAGGTCAAACGTGCAGTATGAAAGTCTACTGTGTAGTTTATACCTGACAGACCAAAACCACGCTCCAGTGAGCTTCACCATGTGGTTGTCATGATCTGTGTTTTTGTTTCTAGTTGTATCATGTTTCACGCCATGTCCTGTGTAACACTACTTCCTGTTTTATTTTGGTAGTCTCCTGGTTTCTGTTCCTGCTTTAGCTTTACTTCCGGTTTTTGTCTTGTCACAGCTGTCCCTGCTCCACCTGATCGTTATCCTCACCTGCACTGTATCAGTTAATTACTCATCTGTGTATTTAGTCACCTCCTGTTCCCGTAGTCACTTGCCAGATTGTTGAGTTGAGTATGAGTTGAGCGTCCCTAGTTTCCTGAGTTCCCTGAGTGTTCGTGTTCTCGTGTCTTATTCCTGTTTGCACCGTGTATCCTGCCCGACCCTGGATTATCTACTAACCGTGAGTTTTTGCCTGTTCCCTGCCTGTACTTTTGCCGAGCCTTTTTGTGTTTGACCTGGACCGTCTGACCGTGCCTTAAGAAATAAATCTCGTTTTGATTGTAACCCTGCCTTCGTGCTGTGCATGTGGGTCCGCCGTCTGCCCGAGTCCCTGACAGAACGATCTGGCCAAACTTGGACCCAGCCAGCACTTAGCCTCCGGTCAGGTCAGTGACTGTTTTTCCCTTGTTTTTACGGCAAATATAACTCTCCCGCGGAAGTATGGTTTCGGTTTCCTCCTCTCCGCCTCGACGGATCGTCGTGCCTGCACCAACCTGCCCAGCTCCATGGTTATTTCCCTGGGAGGATTTCCTGCTCTCACGCGGTCCTCAGTCTCCAGTTCAGCCGCGCGCTGCTCAGTCCCCAGTTCAGCCGCGCGCTGCCCAGTCTCCAGTTCAGCCGCGCGCTGCTCAGTCTCCAGTTCAGCTGCGCGCTGCTCAGTCTCCAGTTCAGCCGCGCGCTGCTCAGCCTCCGGTTCAGCCGCGCGCTGCTCAGCCTCCGGTTCAGCCGCGCGCTGCTCAGCCTCCGGTTCAGCCGCGCGCTGCTCAGCCTCCGGTTCAGCCGCGCGCTGCTCAGCCTCCGGTTCAGCCGCGCGCTGCTCAGCCTCCGGTTCAGCCGCGCGCTGCTCAGTCTCCGGTTCAGCCGCGCGCTGCTCAGTCTCCGGTTCAGCCGCGCGCTGCTCAGCCTCCGGTTCAGCCGCGCGCTGCTCAGTCTCCGGTTCAGCCGCGCGCTGCTCAGTCTCCGGTTCAGCCGCGCGTGCTCAGTCTCCGGTTCAGCGCGCGCTGCTCAGTCTCCGGTTCAGCCGCGCGCTGCTCAGGTCTCCGGTTCAGCCGCGCGCTGCTCAGTCTCAGGTTCAGCCGCGCGCTGCTCAGTCTCCGGTTCAGCGCGCGCTGCTCCAGTCTCCGGTTCAGCCGCGCGCTGCTCAGTCTCCGGTTCAGCCGGCGCGATGCTCAGTCTCCGGTTCAGCCGCGCGCTGCTCAGTCTCCGTTCAGCCGCGCGCTGCTCAGTCTCCGGTTCAGGCCGCGCGCTGCTCAGTCTCCGGGTTCAGCCGCGCGCTGCTCAGTCTCCGGTTCAGCCGCGCGCTGCTCAGTCTCCGGTTCAGCCGCGCGCTGCTCAGTCTCCGGTTCAGCCGCGCGCTGCTCAGTCTCCGGTTCAGCCGCGCGCTGCTCAGTCTCCGGTTCAGCCGCGCGCTGCTCAGTCTCCGGTTCAGCCGTGTGTTGCCCAGACCCCGGTTCAGCCGTGTGTTGCCCAGACCCCGGTTCAGCCGTGTGTTGCCCAGTCTCCAGCCCAAGCTCCAGACGCCGCGGTCCCGTTTCACCATGCGGGTCCCGGTACAGAGGTCCGGTCCACACCGCTCCCAGCGCCTCAAACGACGGACAGTCGCAGCTGCTCCGGACGGCGGCGGCGCGGTTCCAGGATTCCGGGTCCCGCGGTCTCGGGCATGGGGACCGAGCCGTCTCCTTCTCCGACAGAGGAGCCCCTTGATTCTCTGACTGACTGTGTCCCTCTGATAACAGGCATCCCAGACAGCGTCGCCCGACGGGTCCACCTCCTCTGCTCTCCTCCAGTTGCGTTTCTCTTCGCCCACCTCATGAACACCGCCGATTCGGCAGCAGACCAGGGCGCGAGAGAACAACTGTTCATGGAAGCAGCCGCTCTCGTCCTGAGGGAGCCTGTCCTGCGTGAGGCCCTGCAACTCCCGGGCCTGCAGCCAGCGGCCGCTTCATGCCCCACCTCTCAGTCAGTTCAACCTCGCCATGCTCATGCCCCGGTGCAGCCCTGTCGTCTCCAGGCCCCAGTCCAGTCGAGCCCAGTCCAGATCCCAGTTCAGCCCAATCACGCTCAGTCCTTGTCCCAGTCAGAGGGCACCGTCCGTCTGACGACTGTTAGTCCAACCCAGTCAGGCCCGACGTCTTCCCCGTCGAGCTTGGCAGCTGTAAGCTGTCATGCCAGCTCCGGAGTTGACGCCGTTCCAGTCCCTGTTCCTGTTCCTGTCGGCCATGTTGACGCCGTTCCAGTTCCTGTCGATCCGTTAGGGGTCGTTCCTGTCCCCGTCGGCTCCAGTAAGGACGTCGTTCCAGTCCCTGGCGGCCATGTTGAGGCCGTTCCAGTCCCTGTCGGCCATGTTGAGGCCGTTCCAGTCCCTGTCGGCCATGTTGAGGCCGTTCCAGTCCCTGTCGGCCATGTTGAGGCCGTTCCAGTCCCTGTCGGCCATGTTGAGGCCGTTCCAGTCCCTGTCGGCCATGTTGAGGCCGTTCCAGTCCCTGTCGGCCATGTTGAGGCCGTTCCAGTCCCTGTCGGCCATGTTGAGGCCGTTCCAGTCCCTGTCGGCCATGTTGAGGCCGTTCCAGTCCCTGTCGGCCATGTTGAGGCCGTTCCAGTCCCTGTCGGCCATGTTGAGGCCGTTCCAGTCCCTGTCGGCCATGTTGAGGCCGTTCCAGTTCCTGTCTCTGTCGGCCCAGTTGAGGCCGTTCCTGTCTCTGTCGGCCCAGTTGAGGCCGTTCCTGTCTCTGTCGGCCCAGTTGAGGCCGTTCCTGTCTCTGTCGGCCCAGTTGAGGCAGTTCCTGTCTCTGTCGGCCCAGTTGAGGCAGTTCCTGTCTCTGTCGGCCCAGTTGAGGCAGTTCCTGTCTCTGTCGGCCCAGTTGAGGCCGTTCCTGTCTCTGTCGGCCCAGTTGAGGCCGTTCCAGTCCCTGTCGGCCATGTTGAGGCCGTTCCAGTCCCTGTCGGCCATGTTGAGGCCGTTCCAGTCCCTGTCGGCCATGTTGAGGCCGTTCCAGTCCCTGTCGGCCATGTTGAGGCCGTTCCAGTCCCTGTCGGCCATGTTGAGGCCGTTCCAGTCCCTGTCGGCCATGTTGAGGCCGTTCCAGTCCCTGTCGGCCATGTTGAGGCCGTTCCAGTCCCTGTCGGCCATGTTGAGGCCGTTCCAGTCCCTGTCGGCCATGTTGAGGCCGTTCCAGTCCCTGTCGGCCATGTTGAGGCCGTTCCAGTCCCTGTCGGCCATGTTGAGGCCGTTCCAGTCCCTGTCGGCCATGTTGAGGCCGTTCCAGTCCCTGTCGGCCATGTTGAGGCCGTTCCAGTCCCTGTCGGCCATGTTGAGGTCGTTCCAGTTCCAGTCCCTGTCGGCCATGTTGAGGTCGTTCCAGTTCCTGTCTCTGTCGGCCAAGTTAGGGTCGTTCCAGTTCCTGTCTCTGTCGGCCAAGTTAGGGTCGTTCCAGTTCCTGTCCCTGTCGGCCCAGTTGAGGTCGTTCCAGTTCCTGTCCCTGTCGGCCCAGTTGAGGTCGTTCCCGTAGGCCAAGTTGAGGGCGTTCCCGTAGGCCAAGTAGAGGTCACCCCTGTCTCTGATCCCGTTCCCGTCGGCCCTGTAGCGGTCGTTCCAGTCCCCGTTCCTGTCGGCCCTGTAGTGGTCGTTCCAGTCCCCGTCACCCTTGGAGCCGCAGTTCCTGCGCACCTCCAGGAGGAGGTCGCGCTAGCCGCAGTTCCTGCGCACCTCCAGGAGGAGGTCGCGCTAGCCGCAGTTCCTGCGCACCTCCAGGAGGAGGTCGCGCTAGCCGCAGTTCCTGCGCACCTCCAGGAGGAGGTCGCGCTAGCCGCAGTTCCTGCGCACCTCCAGGAGGAGGTCGCGCTAGCCGCAGTTCCTGCGCACCTCCAGGAGGAGGTCGCGCTAGCCGCAGTTCCTGCGCACCTCCAGGAGGAGGTCGCGCTAGCCGCAGTTCCTGCGCACCTCCAGGAGGAGGTCGCGCCAGCCGCAGTTCCTGCGCACCTCCAGGAGGAGGTCGCGCCAGCCGCAGTTCCTGCGCACCTCCAGGAGGAGGTCGCGCCAGCCGCAGTTCCTGCGCACCTCCAGGAGGAGGTCGCGCCAGCCGCAGTTCCTGCGCACCTCCAGGAGGAGGTCGCGCCAGCCGCAGTTCCTGCGCACCTCCAGGAGGAGGTCGCGCCAGCCGCAGTTCCTGCGCACCTCCAGGAGGAGGTCGCGCCAGCCGCAGTTCCTGCGCACCTCCAGGAGGAGGTCGCGCCAGCCGCAGTTCCTGCGCACCTCCAGGAGGAGGTCGCGCCAGCCGCAGTTCCTGCGCACCTCCAGGAGGAGGTCGCGCCAGCCGCAGTTCCTGCGCACCTCCAGGAGGAGGTCGCGCCAGCCGCAGTTCCTGCGCACCTCCAGGAGGAGGTCGCGCCAGCCGCAGTTCCTGCGCACCTCCAGGAGGAGGTCGCGCCAGCCGCAGTTCCTGCGCACCTCCAGGAGGAGGTCGCGCCAGCCGCAGTTCCTGCGCACCTCCAGGAGGGGGTCGCGCCAGCCGCAGTTCCTGCGCACCTCCAGGGGGGGGTCGCGCCAGCCGCGTTCCCGGCGGACCTCCAGGGGGGGGTCGCGCCCGTCGCGTTCCCGGCGGACCTCCAGGAGGGGGTCGCGCCCGTCGCAGTCCCGGCGGACCTCCAGGAGGGGGTCGCGCCCGTCGCAGTCCCGGCGGGCCTCCAGGAGGGGGTCGCTCCCGTCGCAGTTCCTGCCGACCTCCAGGAGGGGGTCGCTCCCGTCGTAGTTCCTGCCGACCTCCAGGAGGGGGTCGCTCCCGTCGTAGTTCCTGCCGACCTCCAGGAGGGGGTCGCTCCCGTCGTAGTTCCTGCCGACCTCCAGGAGGGGGTCGCTCCCGTCGTAGTTCCTGCCGACCTCCAGGAGGGGGTCGCTCCCGTCGTAGTTCCTGCCGACCTCCAGGAGGGGGTCGCTCCCGTCGTAGTTCCTGCCGACCTCCAGGAGGGGGTCGCTCCCGTCGTAGTTCCTGCGACCTCCAGGAGGGGGTCGCTCCCGTCGTAGTTCCTGCCGACCTCCAGGAGGGGGTCGCTCCCGTCGTAGTTCCTGCCGACCTCCAGGAGGGGGTCGCTCCCGTCGTAGTTCCTGCCGACCTCCAGGAGGGGGTCGCTCCCGTCGTAGTTCCTGCCGACCTCCAGGAGGGGGTCGCTCCCGTCGTAGTTCCTGCCGACCTCCAGGAGGGGGTCGCTCCCGTCGCAGCTCTCGCCGCACCTGCATCGGTTCCTGGCGGTCCGGCTCCGGCCGCATCGGCATCGGTTCCTGGCGGTCCGGCGCTGACCGCATCTGCTTCGGTTCCTGTCTCTCGTCGCGGTGGTCCAAGGAGGACGCCGTTGGTCCCTGCCTCGTCCTTGTCTCGGCCGCCGGACTGGTGGTCTTGCCCTCGGCGCCTCCTGCTGTCCGGATGGCGCTGCCTCCTGCGGCGACGTCCGCCTCGACTCCTCAGCCCATTGGATCAGCGTCCGCCTGGAGGACGTTGCCATTCAGGGTGGCCCCCGGGGACATCGGTCCAGCCCAAGGGCACTAAGAGTGCCACCCTGGCTCAGCGGCTGCTGGGCAGGGTCTCGCCACGCCATCACCCTCCGTGAGGGAATCCCTGAACTTCATGTTTTTCCTGGTCATGGACCTTTGTAGTGTATGTGGACTCTTGTTTTGGCCCTCCCCCGGTCCTCCCTCCACCCACCCTGCTCATGTACCTTGAGGGGTAGGGATTCGGTCCCTCCGCCTGGGACCACCCTCCGCCGCCCCATGTTTCACGCCATGTCCTGTGTAACACTACTTCCTGTTTTATTTTGGTAGTCTCCTGGTTTCTGTTCCTGCTTTAGCTTTACTTCCGGTTTTTGTCTTGTCACAGCTGTCCCTGCTCCACCTGATCGTTATCCTCACCTGCACTGTATCAGTTAATTACTCATCTGTGTATTTAGTCACCTCCTGTTCCCGTAGTCACTTGCCAGATTGTTGAGTTGAGTATGAGTTGAGCGTCCCTAGTTTCCTGAGTTCCCTGAGTGTTCGTGTTCTCGTGTCTTATTCCTGTTTGCACCGTGTATCCTGCCCGACCCTGGATTATCTACTAACCGTGAGTTTTTGCCTGTTCCCTGCCTGTACTTTTGCCGAGCCTTTTTGTGTTTGACCTGGACCGTCTGACCGTGCCTTAAGAAATAAATCTCGTTTTGATTGTAACCCTGCCTTCGTGCTGTGCATGTGGGTCCGCCGTCTGCCCGAGTCCCTGACAGTGGTTTAAAACAAAGCCTGCAAATACAGGCTTTGAAAAAGAAGCCATTATTAATGTGATTTGTAGTAAAGCTACGTCCATGAATGAAATTTTCCTCTATTAGCCAAAGCTGCTGAGGCCAGTAAAGAACAAATCACAGCTGGTTCTGGTCCCAATCACCCCAGAGACTCTGGTCCGACCCTCATGAAACCCAACCTAAAACAAAATTAGCCCTAAGCTGCTCACAGCAGAATCAATAAGAGAAGCAACGTCATGGTAACTCAGCAACATTCACGGGTAGAAGACGTAGTTCACCAGTGGACGCAGGTTAGGGCAAAGTGGAGCCGACAAGGAAATTACTGCACAAAGCAGGTTTGTAACTTTTCACAACACAAAATGCAACTGTACAGGATCGTATTCAACCAAGCAGGCCTCATTTTAACGGTAATGAGGAGTGAGACCCAGAGGGAGCGTAATGGCATCGACCTCTGACCTGTGCTCACACACTCACACGATGGCAGAGCTGCTGAAGCCGACAACCTGGGGCCCAGTGCCTTGCCCGAGGACACACTGGCACCGATCCTGATTGATACCTCTGCCTCTGCAGACATGGATCTATTTTACCAGCACACACTTAACATGTGGAGGCAGCGGAAGCTCAGGTGTAATTGATAACAAGGACAATGGCTGCTGCTTCACGTCCTACTCCTGGTCAGGTAGCAGACGACACGACGTTCGCCCTCATCCAGGACTGGATCCAGCAACAACAACAACAAGCAACAACAGTATTACAGCACGCGGTCCAGAAATCATTTATTCTAAACACCACAGTATTTATGATTTCTATACTCTACTGCTAGAAACGCTGCTTTTTTGCCTCTCAGCAGATAAAAAGCAGAAGTAACGTCCTTGCTTTGCTGAATCACTGGGAACACTGGGGACACTGGTGGACCAGCCCCCCCAGCTGCCTGTAGAGCCCGTTAGAACAGTGAAAGGGGCTGCGTGTCGTGCACGTGCGCGCCTTGTCACCACGTGGTGTCATATACATGAATTTTGCCACTAGAGGACGCACCGTTTTCAGTCGCATTCATTGTCAGGATGGCTGAGCGGTCCAAGGGGCTGCGTTCAGATCGCAATCTACTCTGGAGGCCAGGGTTCAAATCCCATTTCTCACATGTTGCTTTTGAAATCTTTGTTATATCCAAATGAATCGTTAAATTTCAGAGTTCCGTGTCTAAGATGTCAGAATAGTTCCGACATTAATACAGATTTTTAAGGTTTATTTACTAAGATTGTCAAGTAGAATCAAGAGTTAAGCAAAACAGACTTTATTGACTCGGGTGAAGCGAGAGGCTGAGCTGTCAACTGATCACCACCTGGTGGTGAGTAGGATCCGCTGGCAGGGAAGGAGGCTGGAACAACTTGGCAGGCCCAAACGTATCTTGAGGGTCTGTTGGGAACGTCTGGCTGAACCCTCTTTCAGACGGACTTCCAGGGGAGCTTCGACCTGATTTCGAGGGAGGTTGGAGACATAGAGTCCAAGTGGACCATGTTCTCCGCCTCCTCCATTGTCCAGTGCTGCGTTTAGGTCGCAGTCTACCTTGGAGGCGTGGGTTCGAATCCCACTTCTGACATGTTAGTTTTGGATTCTTTGTTATATCCGAATAAATCGATGATAAAAATTATGTAAAAGGTTTAGTGTCTAAGAAGATGTAAGAATAGTTCAGACATTAATACAGTTTTTTTAGTTTTATTTAGTAAGATTGTCCAGTAGAATCAGTAGTTAAGCAAAACAGACTTTATTGACTCAGTTCATGAGGACACAGATTAATTATAGGAGCTTCACGCCTGCCTGCATGTTAAATACGTCATCATACGTCATAACAGAGACATCCAAATAAATACCAGATAGACACAACTAATGCAGATGAAGTGAGCAGACACAAAAGCTGCAGAAGGTCATGGATCGAAGCATCGCTACAAGAGAAACGTACTGTTTCAGGTTACGGTATTTAATTAAAGTATCAAACACATAAAACAAATAATGTTAGAGTAAATAAAATTCTTTCTAATTAAACAATAGTTTTTGACAACATTGTTTGGAAGAAAAATAAATGTAATAAAACTTCATATTCTGTTTATATCCTAGTGCATCGTGCTTGTGACTCATTGACACCACGAGTGTTTGATTTATTTTAGATTTGCAGCTTCTTTCACTCTGGTGACGTCCTGTGATGTCTGGCGATGGATCATTGATTTCTTCATTTCTGGTCACCTTCACCCCTGTTCTGTGGAAGCTGCTGGTGCTGCCCACTCCCACAGGGCGTCAATCACTGGTTGCTGTGGTTTCCACCCTGTCCTGTTGCTCAGTACCAGTGGATCTAGTTTTTGGAATATTCCACATCTATCTGCCTCTGTTTACTTCTTCCTTTGTCAGATTCAGTGAAGTCTTTAAGAAAGACTCGAACAGACGTTCATGGTTTAGCACCTGTTGCTGTGTCCCTGTTTCTAACATACACTAGGTGTAATCACACATTCATCTCTCTGTAAAGGGAACATGCTAACTACACAGCTAACTGTAATTTAGGAGAGATTATATGGTTGTGTTTTAATAAATAGAAAACTGTTTGATAAAATGTTACTTCCTTCTTATTTCTGCTAAGAAAATAAAAACCATATCAAAATAGTAGAACTTTAAGCTGTACAATCCTTCCGCTGCTTCGGCCTGAGGCGTGTGCAGGGGAGCGCTTCAGCCGAGTCCTCAGGAGTAGAACTTGCTGTTGTTTACCTTCTTTTCTTTAGTCCTGGAGCATGAGAAAGGAATAGAGGCATTGGTCATTTGGTCAAGTGGAGACGGCTCCATGTGCTGGGACGCTCACCTGTGTTTCTCACTGGTGCTGTACTCCCTGCTGAGCGGATTGGGCTGGCGAGGGAGGCTGGAGCTCTGAATGTTGGCGTGAGTGTCGTACAGGAAGGGCTCGCTGCTCACCTCCGCCTGCTTCTTCCTCAGCTGGCTGGAAGACGAGTAGAGCTCCTCCTCCGCTTTCTGAAAGAGCCGCGCAATCACACACACCGAGTTCACACTCGCACCCTGTGAAAATCAGTTGAAGGCCTGTTCCAGCACAGTGTGTGCAGCTGTTCTCACCCCTGCTTGCTGCACGCTGATGTAAACCAGCAGCGAGGCCAACTCAAGGTCTTCGTTGTAGCCGTTCTTCAGAGGCACCGAGCGGTAACCTGTGGTTAAAACAACATTTGGTTTGATGTGCTGAAGCTTTAAAATCAACAGCAGGTAAACTAAATACTAGATCTAGAGGCTGCCCGACGTTAGTCAGTTCAAATACTTGCTGGAGGGCATAGGCGCTTTCTGTTTGTTTTAGTGTTGTGTTAACCTACTCTATCAATCAATAAGCGAATCAGTTTTCATTCTCTGGAGGCGATGGCAGGATGAGCAGCGGCTGGGAGCTCTGTGCTGCGTGTGGCCCTACCTGAGCGGAGGCCTTTGACAGGAAACGTAGCCTGAGCCAGGAAGTTGGGGTCAGAGAACATGTCCTCCTCGTTGACCACGAAGCGCAAGAAGCTCAGCTCGGGCTCGAACACAGTGAGGACGACGGGCTCCGACGGGGCTTTCCACACCGGGTTCAGACCGTTGTCACCTGCGGTGGACAGGACGGAGGCTCAGTTAATGCTGCCGTGACCCACCAACAGGAAACACCCCCCGTCACACAGCCACCGCCTCTGTCCCCTGTTTGATCTCCAGATTCCCTCCCCCTACGCTTACGATAGACGATGGTCTTGAATTTGTCCTCAGTGTGTCCACACAGCTCGATCTCAACAAACGGACTGGCGATGCTGCGGCCGGGCTTGGGCAGGTGTCTGGCAGCGATGACCTGGTGAGGACCAACACGCCTGCGTCAGAACGCTGCTCTTCACGCGGCATCGCGAACACAACACGCACACGTACCCTGACTGCTATGCTGAACTTGACCTTCTTCTTCTCCTGGTTGGGGTCGTAGCTATCAGAGCGCATGAACTCTGGCTGCAGCACGTAGCCTGTGCATCCGTTGAGGCCGAAGAGGGCGCTGTTCAGCTGGGTGTATTTATCTGCGTGGACACACACCTGGTTCATTAACTCCTAACATTTAACATTTTACATTTAGATCACAGTGGGGGCAAAGGCACTCCGTTCATACCTGCAGTCTGGAAGTTGAGGGCCACCATGTGACAGCCCAGCGCCCACAGTGGGTAGGGGTCGTAGTTGGACGACTCCACGCGCTGGCCTTTGGGGTAAACGCGGCTCAGAGCCTGGCGGTTGTACTGCACAAATTCCCTGGTGCGGTTCTTCCCTGGAGTCTTGTTCTCCACAAAGGAGCGGATCTCTTTGTAGGTGTAGGAGTCTGTAGAAGGAGCCAAACAAGCTGTCAGTGACACGGTGGTGGTAACACTGGCCTCACCCTTCCCACACTCCACCACAGTAGCACTGACTCTATGTGATCACACAGCCTATATACAAACAGGTAATCGGAGCCCGCTCGCTAGACGGTCACATCCTGTTTAAGACTCTCAAACGCTGAATTACTGAAAACAGGTGGGAGGCAACGCTCTAGCGTGTGACTGTGTGTCTCCAACACAGGACAAGAGACACGTCTAAGAGCAGCAGTGGTTCAGCGCGTTTACCGAAGCGGTCCTTCTCTTTGCTGCGCGGTATGCAGTAAACCACCAGGTCTGACATCTCCATGGCGACCTCGGCCTTCTTCTCCACTTCCCACTTCTGTCTGATCTGAGGTTGGACATGAAAGGCATCCTGTTAGCAGACGCTCTGCGGTTCCCTCCGTTCTACGCATGAAGCCCTCGCTACCATCTGCTCTTCGTTGTACTGCCTGCTCATCTGCATCTGCGCGATGTCCCACGCCACCTGGTACCATTCAAAGAGCTCCTCCACGGAGTCGGCCGCCAGGTCGAACTGCAGACTGTCCTGGTCCATGTCCTGCAGGGTCAGAACGTGGGCCTTCCCGTTCTTGCCATTTTTCACTGTAGCGAGGAGGCAGAGGAACACAGAGTAAGCGTCTGGGTCGGGTGCTTATTGAAGCGATGGGGACCGCCCGGCACACACTCACAGTTCTGGATGTTGCAGTTGGAGATCTCCACCACACCTTTGCACAGTTCGCCCAGCGGGTTGTCTTCCATGTCCTACACACACATTGTGAGATTACCACCAGACAAACTCATACTGACAGCAGATCCAGTAAAGTCCAAGCCTCACCTCTGCCATGGCGTTCTCCTGGGAGGCGTTGGACACTTCCTCTACATAATTAGAAGGGAAGAAGAGCTGCAGCTTCCCGCCGTGGTCGCCTTTCCACCTGTATCGAGTAAAGTTGTGGGACAAAACGTGAGCAGGAGGCCACCGAACCCCAGCAGCACCAGACTGTCACTCAGAGTCCCACCCACCATCCACTGTTCTCCCTGGACACGTTGTGGATCAGTGCCCCTTTGCCAAAGCTGAGCTCATCCGGCCTCGTCGCCTGGAAGCTGTACAAAGCTTTGACTGTGCTTTGAGGCTAAGGGAGACAAACTTAATCAGACGTGTCTTGATCAATAAAAGCTGAGCAGGAAAGAAAAGGTTCACCCACCAGTGGTGCTTCGATTTCGTTGGGTTGTACGTAGGTCTTCACGTCGTACAGAGACGCACAGTCCTTCATCTGTGTAGCATGAAGCACATCATCAGACGATGATGTCATAATTATAGTAGTGCTACAGTTCAATGCTTCTACAGCTGTGGTCCCCTCACATCTGTGAACATATACAGCATGTGTTCCCCAGGGTTTCTGGGCTACAATCAGAGACTTGAGTTCTCTCTAGATGTTCATGACAGACATGCTGTGTTCAGCCGTGGCCCATCCCTTGTGTTAACCCCTGCAGCCACTCACTGTGCTGAAGCGCTCCACCAGCTCCGGGGTGACCGGGTAGCGAAGCTTGATCTTGCGATATAGCGGCTTCTTCCTGAAATAGTTCACCAGCTCCACAAGGCTCTGGAACTCCGTGGTGGTGCCCAGCAGGTACAAGTTGCCCTCCTTCTGGATCCGGCAGTGTTTCACCTTTCCGTCTCCTCTGCAACGCACAAGACTCAGCTAGGACCCAGTGCAGTGGAAGAGCCCAAGGAAGGAGAAGCCGGGAGGCGACACTGCACCTGAACGTGATGGCGAAGGAGTCTGGTTCTCCCTCCCGCTGTCGGATGAGGAAAGCTCCGTCTCTGGGGATCCTCAGCAGATAGTCCTCAGCCTGGCCTCGGCTCAGGTTACTGTAGAACCACCTGCACAGCACACACATACACACGTGTGTGAGGGAGAAGAACCAAGTGCAGCACAAGTCTTGGTCCTGACTCCAGTATGAGACTCAGCCTGAGCTGGGTGCTTCAGGTCCTGGCCTGACCTACAGAGCTGAAGCTTAGCAGCATAAAGGACGAACCCTTCTTTCAGGTGTGGGTTGGGCTGCGGTACGGCGTCAGTGAGCCGCAGGTCGAAGTCGTGGCAGCGCAGCGGGTTTTCTTTGTAGTGCTGGATCAGGGAGTACACGCTGGGAAAGTGCAGGTTCGGTGTCAGGTAGAAGTAATTGTGTCCTCCCTCTGAGCCCGAACGAATACGACAGTGCTGGACTCTCCCACCGCGCCTGAAGTGCACATGGAAGACATGCTTACACAACAGAGTAACACAAAGAGGAGCTTGTGTGTTTTGCTTTAATCCCATTGTCTTTACCTGAACCTTCGTACACCACACTCCAACATTACTTACTTTTATGGACCAGCACCGTCACATTAAACTCTACAGGCCCTAACTGGTTTGATGATAAGATCAAGAAACAGGAAGCTGTACCAGAAGGAGAGCGTGAAGTCTGTCACATAGGTGCCACTTTGTCGCACCAAGAAGGTGCCATCTCTTCCCCCTGTTTCTGAGCAATATTCCTGGATCAGCCTCTCGGCCATCGTCCTGCCCTCTGTCATACAGTCATGAAACCACAGCTCTGAACGGTGCAGGTCCTGGTACTGGCAAACAACCACAGTGGTTCAAAGCATGACTGTTTGTCTGAGGATAACTCACCTTTAGACATTATGGCATTATGTGATTTGATTTAAATCATTAAAACACAACATGCTAAAAGCTTGTTTACCTTCCTGGGATCTTCATCCTGCTCGTCGTCCTCTTCTGCATAGTACAGCTTGTCATCACGGATCACACAATAGTGCTTGTTCCACCGCTGAGGAAGAAATTTTCATAGTTTAAGTTCATGTACTACCGACCTGCTCATTGAAGGATTAATATTAAACCAGAAAACTGCAATGACACTAGCTGCCTTATACTTTGGAGTCAATGGATGGATAGATGAGTAAATGGATGGATGGATGGATGGATGGATGGATGGATGGATGGATGGATGGATGGATGGATGGATGGATGGATGGATGGATGGATGGATGGATGGATGAGTAAATGGATGGATGGATGAACCCACCTGGTCCACAGGATCCCAGATCTCCAGATCTCCCTGCTTCTGCCCCTTCCTCAGGTCTTTAGTCATTCCTCCGCCCTCCACACTGAGCTTCTTGTGCTGCATTAAGACAAGAAGAAAAAAACTATATAACACAAACACACACACACACACACACACACACACACACACACACACACACACACACACACACACACACACACACACTGTACCTTGAGTATGATCTTGCCCCTGAGCTGTGTGGGTGAAGGCAGCTGTCCAGCCATCTGCTCCACAGGTTCAATCAGCAGTTTGCTTCCAAACACTTCCCTAAAGATTCGAGCCATCTGACGCTGCTGCTCTATGGAGCAATGCTCCTCTATGGACAGGATGACTGGGTACCTATAAGACAAGCAAAGTAAACAAGATGCTGTATAGACAGGATGAGCTCACCACAGACAGGAAAGAACAAAAAACCTACTCTGAGGTGACAAAAGCATGGTCGTTTATTGCCTTGACCACATCCTCAAACTTGATCTTGGTGGTTCTCGTCCATCCGTGGTAGATGATTGGCTCCCCGGGGCCTTCCCAGCAGTCCACTAGATGAAAGAACAGGTTTGATCAAGTCGACTTCATGCAAACAGGTCAGGAATTCCCCAGCCACCAGCAGCAACTGTCCAACGCTCACACATATTTGGGGCCTGGTGATCGACACTGTTAGTTTGGCACTGCGCTCTCCCTCGGCTTGAGGTTATTTCATCTTGACTCACCCAGATCTGGAGCTGGTCGCCATTGTGCAACACATAAACACAAACACTGATAGGAGGCTGTTCTTGTTTCTTGGTAAGTGATTGTTTGAGGAGGAACACTCGCTGAGTTTCAGCAGAGGCAGTAGCTGGAGGGAGCACAGACGACGCGATGGCAACAGTACTGGACATATTTGGTCATGTTCCTGTTCCTCATTTAATTAACTCATTCTCAGCACCTGTAGGTTGAAGTGTTTCAGTCTAACCCTGAACTCTGACCCTGGATTTTTTGGGCTTTTATTCTGATCAACCCTTGTTGTCTTTCCTACCCAAGAACTGAGCCCTTCTCTATGCTGGAGGGAGGTGGCTGAATGGAGCAGCCCAGGCAGGGCTTGGACGTTCGGCTCAGCTTTACTCACGTCTGCCCCTGCTGATCACTTTACTTTTGAAGAGGCTCAGCAACAGTGTTTCATACTTACGCTCTACGCAGCGGCATCCTAGACGCAGGCAGCGCACGTAGGCCTCTGTCGATGACTCGCTGCGAATCTGATCCCCCGTCAGGTAACTGGAACATCACCACGCACACATCATAAGGAAATACTGGCACCGCCTGGTACCACCAGGATCCATAATACCTAACTAATACCCTGTAAATAAGTGACTAATGCTTTGCAGCGTAGCTTCCTGCTGCTACATCAAAGGATGAGATTACGGGATGCTCACGTGTTGTGTGAGGAGCTGATCCAGTAATGAGACAGGGGATTGTTCATGTCCAGGGGACTGATGTCTGAGACCCGCTGGTCCCACACTGAGTTCTCTTTAGAGAAGAGGAAACTCAGGAACTAGAGGAGGAGGAGGATTTGAAATGAGCAACACATGAACAGGTTCCGGTTTCAGGTAGGTAGGAGGTAAATTTTTCATACACTCAACTCATAACTGGAAGTTCCTACTTTATATTCATTCAAATCAAATTCTTCCCACAGAGCAGCACGCTGTACCTCGCTGACGGTGAACTCCGGGTCGTTGGTTTTCCTCATGGTGTCATCGATAAAGGTGGTCATCAGTTCTCGGACCTGGTTCAGATCGCTGGCCCACAATTCCTGAGCGATGGAGGCAGAGAGCAACAGATTGTAGCCATAAATAAAACTTGTGGTTTAGGTGGTGGTTTAGGATGTTTCAATAATGTTACATTGAAATTCCAAAAAATAATATATTAATAGCCAGAATAAATACATCACACGCAAATTAACAAAGGGAAATAGATCAATAGACGGATAGAAACGGCAGCTATGCAAAGTCTGCTCCGGTGACGCATACCTGCTGCTGGTAGATGAGGAACCTTTGAAAGTCGTGGAGCAGAACTGCAGAGGCATCGGGTTTGTCGGTGTTGCTGCACAAACAGAGAGCAGTCTTCTCATTTCTGTCAGCTCAGTGAGACGCAAGGATGGAGGAAGAGGACAAAGGCAACAAACTCACTCACCCCAGGATAAAGGCACACGATTCCTTCTTGAACTCATCCAGGATCTGAGAGAAAAGGCAACGTGAGCGACACCCTGCCAAACGCGACGTCACCTCACGCCGACCCGTTCACACTCACCTCGTTCTGTTCGAACATTATAAGGTTGTACAGTTTGTGAAACTGCTCAAAGTCCAGTCGATCCTTCTTTGCTCCCACTTCCTGTAAGAACACAAAGCGCGTTGACCCACCTACAGCAAACTGGACCCTCACGTAGCTTACGTGGGTTCTCCTAAATCACCAGTTTCACTACACATCATTATCTCCTGCCCAGGTCTCCAGCTCCACTTCCTGCTCTGCCCATATTTGGTCTGGAGGCTGACCTTGTGTTTAGTCTTCATGCATCCAGCTCTGGTCACCTTCACTGTGAACTGACTGACTATGGAGCTAATTGTTCCACTTTAAGAAGAAATCTGCCTTAAAGTGGCCTCAGTGACATCTACAGGACCAACACCGTGGAAGCCATGAACAGCTCAGTGACTAAAATGTTTATGGTAATTCAATAAAATACAACCTACTTAATAAAGTCATGTCTCGACATTCAGTGTGAGAAGAAAGATCAAACCTGAAATTTATCTTTGAGGGCACGAGAGCTGGGAGCTTTGTAGTTGATCAGAGGAAGCAGAGCCTTCAGCTCCTTCAGGGAGATGCTACAAAGGAAGCGGAGCATGAATCAGCTGTCGTCCTGCTCCGCTGCTGCATCAGTCTGACCACACGATATGGGCCTGATATGCGGTTGATTTACACACTGGCCAGTGTGAACAGCCACCAACAGACTTGGACAATAACGCATCATTTCTCAGGAACAAGAACTGACTCCAGCTGCTTGTTACAATAAAGTACAGTTTCAGGAAACAAATGCACTTTAACATAACAGGATCTCATGAAGGATGGATCAACTGAGATCCGTTGAGCAACAACCTGGGAACATAAGTCAGTACCTGTTGGTCTTGGTCTGGTTGACGGAGTACATCTGCTTCCTCAGCCAGCTGTGGAGAGAGCAGAGGTCAGAGGTGGTCATCACTGAGGACTGTGTGTGTGTGTGTGTGTGTGTGTGTGTGTGTGTGTGTGTGTGTGTGTGTGTGTGTGTGTGTGTGTGTGTGTGTGTGTGTGTGTGTGTGTTTGCACCTCTCGATGAGAACGGGAGTGGAGGCCATCAGTGTCTCCTGCCTCAGCAGCTCCAGTCCAATCAGCCATTTCTGAGCCTCGTCCACAGTATCAGCTGGACAAGGAGCAAAAGGAGCAGAACAGACAGTGACTCATCTGTCTGTGGGTCAGTGGTCTGCACCACAGACGGCAACGTGGCGGCTTACCTCCAAGACTGAGGCTGCTGAGCACAAATTGCGACCCGTAGAAGATGGTGAAGCAGGTGTTGTCGTCGTGTCTGTCCTTGCCGTCCTTAAAGCGCTCAAAGTCCTTGGCGTTCCTCCCGGCGCGGATCTCTCTGATTTCACACAGGTCCACTGAAACAGAGCGCCAACAACACGCTGCTCTTTAGAAGGAACACGGAGGCTTTGCACTTTCACAGCTGCTCCTGACACACTGCAACCAGCAGGTCACTCGTCGCGTCCTGAAGGACCCCAGGGCTCAGCTGGAGAGCAGCGCGTCTAGAGCACTCTGGCTGTGAGACGGTGCGCTCTGACAGAGTGTGCTGTGCAGAGCGCCTCCGTCCGGTTCCTAATCCTCTGTGTGTGACCCATACTCACAGACGCCGTCGGTCCGGTCTGCGGTGCGCGTCCACGCCACCTGCCGGGTCTCCAATATGACCTGGACCGTCAGCCTCTCGGCCTTCTGGCGGAACACCGTCATGACCACGCCCATCTCCAGGTCCCGCTTGATCAGAATCTTCTTGTACTCTGTCATCTCGCCCTGCGGCGCCGCCTGAGCCATCTGTGGGGGGAAGCACAGGCCCGCGTTCAACCGACCAGGTGGTGTGTGCAGATTTGGCTTCTAGCAGCGCATCTTGTGGGCAGGAGGGTCGCTGCAGCGTCAGTCGCATCCTCCACCCGCTTCTGGACCCTTGTCTGGTCACACACCGCTGCCACCAGCGCTCCTCATGTTCTACCCCTGCCTTGCAGCCTTGTCCTCACTGACTGACTACTGCCACTACTGCCTGTTGCACAAACTGCTAGAATCTTTTGACACCCTGCTCTGTCATGGCCCCAGCTAAGCCTCTTCCTGTCACATACTTATGGGTCCTGCTCAGCCTGTCGTTCTGCTCCAGGAACTGATTAGTCAGTGTTTACTGTAAATATTCCCCTTGGCCTCATTTAATGCAGCTGCTCAACAAGTCGGCACTGAAACATAAAGGCACCTGCTCGTCGCAGACCGCGCGTAAACACCAAAAAAGAGCAACACGGCATCAGAGGAAGGGTTAGCGGGACGCTGAACACACAAGGTCAGCGTGAGGCTCACACACACACACACACACACACACACACACACACACACACACACACACACACACACACACACACACACACACAGCGAAGCGCAGCAACATACTGTAATGGTGCCACAGACGTCACCGTCACATCTATTTGTGTTTCTGCCTCCTTTTGTTGTGTGTGGAATAAAAAGGGAAGTTAAATGCAAGCGTTTCATAATAATCATATCAATTAGCTGACTAATCAGGGAAAAACCACAAGGACTAGTAATAATACCGGCTACTGGACGGAAGCGTTGGTTACAGTGAGAGTTTCTGTTCACCGGGCAAACCTGGTCTCCTCAGACTTCAGATTCACCAACATTTATTGCTGATCTTCAGTCTGGATTAGATTTATGCATTAAATACAAAGATGGTCCCATTCAGCAGGTTCTAAATTCTGAGCTGATTTGGTCCACCCCACGTCTGCCGGTACGGGTGCGTGTCCTGACCTCTCCATCACCAGCTGCAGCAGTAATATGTTAGCAGCCTATGATAGAAATGACTAGAGCAGAGACATCTAGAGTGTGTACAGTAAGTAGAAAAGTAGAGTTTTTACTGTCATTAAACATGTCAAAGTACAAAGCAGCAAACTGAAAAGGAGCATTTACTCAACAATCCATCACCTGGCAGCTACAATTACTAATATTACTTTTATAAAATGACCAACAGTTAACACAACAACAACAACAAAACCTACAGGTGCCAGATAATACACAACTAAATACTGTCCACGCAGAAGATACTTTATACACTTATAATTAATGCTCTTATTTTGTAAACACCCGTCCGAGATGAATCTGTCACAGTCTCTACGTGGAAGTGGGACCATTCATTTGTCTTAACTCAGAACTACAGTAATAAATAATGACACACTATTACAGTGAAGTGACAGCATCCTGACATATGCTTGTTAAATGGCTCATTCTACTTAATGGATGACTAACCTGGGTATTTTAAGCTCAGTGCTGTGATTAGGTGGATCTAAGCGTAAGGTCTGTGTAGGAGGCTGAGCTGCTCTCTCTACTTTGGGAGTAGGTGCTGGACCTGGTCCACCACAACGCCTGGGATTTAACTTGCAAATGAGCCACAAAAGATGTAAAAACCAAACAGTAGCACAGTGGAAATAAAACCATGATGAACAAACAGCTACTGTCGACTGTTTTTCACACACTCTAACCTGGGACTAGATTCTTATCCATGAGTTTCATGAGATCAGCATCTCTGGATCAGTGCCGCTCGACGCAGGACGAGTTGTTCAGTAGAGAGATTCAGGTCAAACGTGCAGTAAGAAAGTCTGCTGTGTAGTTTATACGTGACAGACCAAAACCACGCTCCAGTGAGCTTCACCATGTGGTTTAAAACAAAGCCTGCAAATACAGGCTTTGAAAAGGAAGCCATTATTAATGTGATATGTAGTAAAGCTACGTCCATGAATGAAATTTTCCTCTATTAGCCAAAGCTGCTGAGGCCAGTAAAGAACAGATCACAGCTGGTTCTGGTCCCAATCAGCCCAGAGACTCTGGTCCGACGCTCATGAAACCCATCCTAAAACACGGAATTAGCCCTAAGCTTCTCACAGCAGAATCAATAAGAGAAGCATCGTCAGGGTAACTCAGCAACATTCACGGGTAGAGGACGTACTTCACCAGTGGACGCAGGTTAGGGCAAAGTGGAGCCGACAAGGAAATTATTTACTGCACAAAGCAGGTTTGTAACTTTCCACAACATAATATGCAACTGTACAGGATCGTATTCAACCAAGCAGGCCTCATTTTAACGGTAATGAGGAGTGAGACCCAGAGGGAGCGTAACGGCATCTACCTCTGACCTGTGCTCACACACGCACACATGGTGGCAGAGACAACCGGGGGATCAGTGCCTTGCCCGAGGACACACTGATTGATACCTCTGCCTCTGCAGACATGGATCTATTTTACCAACACAAACTTAACATGTGGCAGAGGAAGCTCAGGTGTAACTGATAACAGGGACAATGGTTGCCGCTTCACGTCCTGCTCCTGGTCAAGTAGCAGACGACTCGACGCTCCCCCTCATCCAGGACTGGATCCAGCAGCATCAGGACACACACCAAGTATTACAACACTCGGTCCAGACATCATTTATTCTAAACACCACAGTATGTTAGTACAAAAGCAGAACTAACGTCCTTGCTTTGCTGAATCACTGGGAACACTGGGGACACTGGCGGACCAGCCCCCCCCCCAGCTGACTCTGCCTGTAGATCCCGTTAGAACAGTGAAAGTCCACGGCGAAACGCGCGCGCGCACTTGTCGCGCTGAGCGCCGGGACTCGAGCTGGTTCCCGCTGATAAAGCGTAGCGCGCCGACACGTACCGCCGCACGTCGCCCTCGGCTCGGCAGCGTGACCCGCACGGGACCTGGACCGAATCGGAGCGGAGGAAGCGCGGACTTCCCCTCCGCGCAGCGCCGGACTCCGGCTGCCGCGCAACAGGTGCCACGGTTCGGGACTCACCTCGCAGGTCCAGTGGTTCCGTTCGACTCTGCACCGCTCCCACTCGTCTTCTACCGGACCATGACTGAACAGTTATGAAATGAAGCGGATGTAAAGTGTTGACAGGACGAGCAGCGGCACAACGGTCAGTTCCTCTCTGAGTGTACGAGGAAGTAAAAGTTCACTTGCATTAGAGGCACAAGGCCGGAAGCGAGGACGTATCTATGCAAAGCAGTGTACAGCGCGTTAACGCTGGTTCCCTGGGCTCAACGCGGGGCGCGAGGACCCCAGCGGGGCCCTGAACGGGTGTACGTGAGGACGGACCCCGGCACGGCGCTGGTTCAGGGAGGAGGACATGTTGAAGCAGAGCTGCTGGGACTGGGCTGGTTCCGCATACATTACTATACATACAATAGATGATGTGTAACAGCTGGAATAGATGGTGGGTCACAGCTGTGTCCAGTTATACTTTAACACCCCTTGAAGTGAAGTGAAGCGGGCCCCACTCATCCTGGGTCTCCTCTGGGTTGAGAGCATTCCTTTGCACAGAAACAAATACAATATTCTTTATGGAGCCACGATTCCACCATGTGAACTGTTGTAAAGTTATATAAGTGATTTGCATGTTTAACTTGCCTCAGAAATTTGCATGTTAGCAGAAGTCGGGTGGGGGTGAACATATCTCTGAGCAGATGTCTGGATGTCTGAGTGGAGCCTTGTTACTAGCGTTCGTCGCAGCAACCTACCAGTGTTCAGTCAAATGCTGATGCCGTTTGAAGTATCAGGAGGAAAGTGCTGCTGGCCGCACGCATGTCGGCTGCTTCACCTTTGGGTGGTTTATTCAGATATTATCTCATTTTAAATCACACCATGAACACATAAACACATGAATTTCTTTGTCCACTTTATAGTCCTGCACCGGTTCTGGACAACCACTGTCCAGAGCACAGGTGTCATACCGGCAGCGAAGAACTGATAGATGCTGTTTAAGATGGAAGACTGGCACACGGGCACATTATAAAACACCACAGATGACCTTTAATATTAAAGGCTTATCACTGCAGCGATAAATCATTAACCATCAATTTATAAATAACTTCACAGGGATCAACCCTTAACGTTCATTCCGTGCATATTAAAGTAGACTGAGCCCGCTGTAGATGCATGTGAGGTTCAGGTGCTTATTGCACATGCAATGCCTTGATGTGGACATCCTCCGGTCTGTGGCCAGTGTCACCTTTTATGCTGTGTTGCGAAGCCTGTCTCTGTTTGGTTGAGTTGGTGCTACGGCCGCATCCCATTTAATGCCACGGTGGCTGGAATGAACACACATACCAATTATGATGACAGCTGCCTTGAAGCCTGCACCCTGAAACCATGAGATCAGGCGCTACCCAACCGGGTTTGTGTGCTGACATCACCCACAGACTTACAGTATGAGTAACAGCTTGTTGGCGATGAATGATGATGACTTTAGTGTCTTTAAAAGAAGCAGCAGACTGAATGTTAAAGAGTCCAGGAACAGTCAAAGGCATTGGAAGGAGAAAAGCGATTTCACAGGAGCCTCAATGTGGTGCAGCTGTTTTGCTCCATCTTCTTCCCACTATTCCTGGTTCTCCTCTGGCTCCCTGAGGCCCTGGCTGTGTAGTGTCTTCCCTGTCATCTCCATCATAGCCTGGACCTCTGGATCTGCATCCAAGACGCTCCTTTTGCCCTTCCCCTCCTCACCCTGTGACACAAAACAAAGCCACATAAAGAAAGGCCAAGTCTGAAAATGTTAAGAAGGGCCTGAAGAAGAAGAATTAGGAAAACAATAAGAGACAAAGAGCCTGAGGTGGCCTCACCTCCTCTGGTTCTGGGGGTTTCCCAACAGCCCACACTTCCACTGAATCCAGGGTGAAGTCGTCGTCTGCAGACAGTTGGGGGCTGCCGTAGGTGGTGCACTTGGGCTTTGCTCGGCTGTGACCACGACCAAAATCGCTATCCAGCCACAGGCCGAAGTAGTGATGTTGCCCACCCATACCCTACGGAGCAAACACGGAGGGATGAGAATGAAAACCAACTTTTAGTGGTTTGTCTTTTGCCACATGATTCGACACATTCCTTTTCCTTTCCACTTTGCTTGTGGAACTTCTGCTTCTGAAGCTCAACGATGAACACATTCCTACTGTTGTTTCATCTGTCTGATGTTTGGCTTTGGTTTAGATTGATCAAGTCAGACCAGTTTTATAGTTATTTTGGCAAAAGCCTGTTGAATCCTGACCTTGTTTTCTTTAATATAACCACCCAGAACTGTGTTGACAGAATATTCTTCTCTTTGTAATAATAACAACAAGCTGTGACAAAGCAAAGCTGAGCTGCTGAACGTCTCACCAGTCCATTAGGCATGGTCTGCTGATTCTGGTTTAGATACATGAAGTGGTCGTTGTATCCTGTTGCTGTGAACACCCTCAGTCTGGGGAACACTGTGAACAGGAAGCATCTGGAGTCACCTGCACACACAAATATTCAAATCATGAAGATCTGAGAGAAAAGCCCAGTGACAGCCACAGTATTCAAACAAGCAGTATTACTTCCTCAGAGTGCTCGCGTGTCTGGTTGTTCTGAAGCTCACAAGATTAAAAGGGCTCAATTCAGTTACCACAGACAAGACAAGGTGTAAACAGCAATAATCAGTAATACATAAGGGAAGAGTAAGACGTTTACGTGGTCAGAAGGGACGAGAATGTGCTAAAGCTTCATCATTAGATGATGTGATATGGAGGAGTTTACACTGGAGTCAGTAAACTGCATTAACTGTAATATACTAGAACACAAACTGGATCTGCGTCATCATTGTGAGGTGCTCTGTACTGTACTGTACCTTTCTGAGTCTGTCAACAACCTACATTCACAACTATGCTTCTCTACTGCAATTAAAACACAAAGCGTGGAAGATCTGGTTGTTCAAGTAACAGGTCTGTAGACTGGTGTCTACAGCTGAAACTTAGAAAAGTCATAACTAGAACACGGTTCCGGGTCAGAGCTACTGGACTCCCTCCTCTCACCCTGAAACTGAGGTTTGACCTCCCAGGCGTGGGACGCGAACCCCCCAAAGACGTGTCCTTTTGTGTCCTTGATGAGCAGCAGGGTGGGCCCACACTTGGTCAGGCCGGCCACCATCCTGGTGAAGCTCTCCCCATGCAGCTGTGTGGAAAACACAAGTCTCCAGGGGGCAGCGTAATTGTCCGGCAACTGAAAAGTGGTACAGTCGTAGTGAGTAGCACAGCCAGCATATGAATATGAATAGTAATACCAAGTAGGAAACTGTGTCTAGGTTAAAAGGTTGATTATGTATTTATTTATTTTTTATACAACCACTACTGTTTACTGTCAAATCCCCTTAGAATTTATTGTTTTAAATCAAGGAGAAATTATTTATTATTATTATTATTATTATTATTATTATTATTATTAAGGCACCTGTATATTAATAATAATATCATTAGTCTAAAGTATAGTGACATTTTTCTATAAATAGCATAAAAGAGTGACTGTGATGACATCATTGGGCATGTGATGTCTGATAAAAGGACCTGAAGCTAGAATTCTATTTGTAATTGTTTAACAATAGAGCAGGTACTGCTGAACGACGGAGGAAAAAGGTTCCTGTTCTTGTTGACGTGACTCAGCCTTCGCAACGCTACAAGTCTGTTTTACAGAAAGGAAAGCAAGTCCAGTCAGTAGCAGTCATAACTAGCACTAGTCTTCTTGTCGTAAAAGTGCAAAAGTCTAAATGTTTTTTGTGTGGTTCGACCTTCAGACTGGTTCAGACAGAAAAATGTGTCCTAATCCCAACTCCACAACACTGTGTTGCACTAAGAAAGAAAGGAAGAAAATGTAAGGAGTGTTTTGTCAGAATCCACACACATACTGACCTGTGGTGCCAGAAACATGAGGGTGGGAAGGTCCAACAGACACCTCAGCTCTTTCCAGGGTGTGTCTCTGCAGGGGGGCAGCAGGGTGGGGGCTGGCCGGCCAGCCAGGGACACATTTAGGCCTTCAACTACTAGCATCTCTAAATACAGAGACACCTGGGGGACCCTGAAGACCCAGTCCTCCACACAGGAAACGTCACACACTCCCTCATCTGATTAGTGAAACAAGGTGGGGAGAGGAGAAGATGGGAAACCGTCTTACAGTCCTTAGTCTTGTTTGAAAAATATCCACAAAAGCCTTACCTGAAGGTCTGAGTTCAGAACACAACAGTTCTGCTAGGAGATTGACACCCTGAGCGCAATCACCCATCCGCTCTGGCTTCCAGCCCCGAATGCGCCCTCTGTGGGCGAGGATCTGAACTACAGCAGCGATCAGGTCCTGGAGAAACTGAAAAAAAAAGAAAAGGGGTCACGGTAGTGAATTTGTGGTGGGAGAGACACAAGATGAACACCAGCGCATCAGAGCCACGACATGCACACATCTGCACAAGCTACTCACCTCTGCTACTTGTTCGTGTGAAACTACTGCTGCCTCCCCTGCTCCGCTCTGGGACATGGCCACGATCAGAGGAGCTCGCTCCTCTGCAGTGCCTCGCAGGGTGTCGGCCAGGAAAACGACAAGCTGCTCCCGACCTGCTCCGCAGACAGGAGGGGCGCTCGCCTTTCCAGCTGCGAGTCCAGGGTCAACACTGCACAGGCACCGGTAAACTCGTCTGATCATGGACTCTGATGCTAGACCTCCCATGGACGACTGGCAGAAACAGAAATGCATTAACACTTCAATCACATGAATGACACATAGGTTAAACATTCTTTTTTGACTTCAGCATTATCTCAACTGCTAATTCTGACATGTAGAACAGTTTTGGCATCTGTACACTAACCACACAGACTGCTTATACTGTCACACCTGCAGTGTCTTTAGCGTCAAGGTCTTTCCTGCTGCCGTTTCCCCTGTGGCAGCCTGCAGCCTGTCAAACACACCTTCAACCACAGGCCGCTCCTCGGGGCGGAAGCGGGTCAGCCTCTTCTGGACCAGCACGCTGTCAGAGTTCCCCATGGTTCTGTCCAGTCTGTGTGAGGTAATGACATATTACATGTAACTAATAGCAGTTCAGCCTTAACTTTTACAATCTGCAGAGAAAACAATGAGTGATATATTTTATTTTATTTTATTCATCCACGCTACATCCCGTCTATAACAAAACATGAATAATGAAAACAATATCATGTTTATGCCTATAATAACAATTGTATGTTTCTTGTATTCTTCGTAAATGTCCGTTATGTAGTAGTAGAAAGATGCACAGCTAATACAACTCACTGGCTGTCACGTCCTGCTAACCATGCTAATAACGTAGCGACAGCGTCATAACTAACGCTACACCGTAAAGAACAGCATTATTTTCTGAAGGAAACTAGTTAGAACGTGCCACTAACCTTTCAAATAACAGCAGCTAAGCTAACCATTTCTAGACCCTAAGGACATGTAAACTTCCTGGTCTTGTGATAATTGACGTTGAGAACAGCCAATAAATGGGCGACATCTTAACCTACTTCATGCTGATAGGTCCGCGTTGTTTAGAGGCGTGGAAACTCGGCTCAGCACCGGCTTAGAGGACAACGACAAACCACGGACTAGATTTAAACACCAAAACAGTTTCATATTTACCCTTAGTCTAATAAAATCTTGAGAGAATATTAGACTACTTTTTCTGCCTGTGTCAGGTCTTGTGAACTGAACTGAATCCAGTGGATCAGCACATAAACTGTCCACGCTAATCGAATGACTGAAGGCAAACATATGCAGATCTTGTGGACAGTCTTCACTGGCCACATCAAACAGAGGTTTGTCATTTCGGGTAACTTGGGAGGAAACGCTGTTTGTAGCTTCCACCAGTAGAGGGCGCACACGGGCAGGTGAGTGGCCCGACGCCTCCGGCAGAAGCAGCGGCCTGTTGAAAACGCCTTTTAAGGGCATGAGGTCTGCTCTGCACAGAGCTGGGTGTGTTGCATTGTAATGAGCCGCTGAACGTGAAGGTGGCAGAAAAACATCTCTGCAGCTGAGGTGCTTCGATTCAGGTTTTACCATGAAACAAGAGCATGGATGATGCTTGATGTCCTCCCCTCCTAATGTAAGTGTCGCCCTCCTTCTAATCTCCCATCATCTTATTAAGACGGGACGTCTCCTTCATGTCATTCTTTAAGCATAATAAATAAAGAAGGACTTTCAGTACTTTCAGTGTCTTCAGTGAGTTGCTGGCTACTGACTTGGCCCCTGAAGAATTAAAGATGAAAGTACAGCCAGTGCATCCTGACACCTAAAACTCATGAACCTACTGTACATAGACAGTCACCTGATAACCTCACTAAACGCTTTGAGGGGAAAGAATTCAACACACCATCACATGAAGCACCATGTGTGATGTCGTCCTACGATCATATCTACCAGTTGATGGATCACAGAGCAGAGCGGTAGTAAAAGAAATGAGTAGCCTGAATTTAGAACAGCTGTGGCTTTTGGTTCCCCCTTTAGACTTCCTCAAACTCAGTCTAGCCAGTCAGTGCGCTTTCTTTCTAGACTTCATCCCCAGATGTTCATGTGAATATATCAAAGTCTTGAGTTACGTCCCACAGTGTTTTCACCCGTACGATTGGCCTCTTACCAGCCAATGCTAAGCAGCGGCTTAGGTCTCTGTGGGCGTCTTCCTGGTACATGGATGTGGGGCTTGACCTCAGGTTGGAGGTCACAGCTTGGTTTGGCCCATAGATTTCTGGTTCCAGCAAAACCAACAGCGAATGAGTATCAGTAGAAAATTAAATGTTTTGAACATGAACACGTGAGGCCTGATATTCTCCTGTAGCAGGTCCCATGAATGGGGGAGGCAGCTGCTAGGGGCTAAGGAGGCCGAGATCCCAGCCACCGGACCGCTCTGAACCACATGATTAGCCAATGAGTGCCGGTCATTTGCGTGAGGGTGAATGTTTCATTTCACTTTACCCTGGAGGCCGCGGTGGTTTCACGCATTTACATGTTGGTAATTCTCAGTGGATGTAGTGGGAGAAAGACGACACGCCACAGTGGCTGCAAAGCTCTGGTCCTGGTGCCGCAGCATCGCTGGTGTGTCTGCAGGTACGGACAGAACCGCTCACACACACACACACACACACACACACACACACTCCAGCTGTGTATGCACACATTCCTTGGCCCGGCACGGATACAGCTGCCGACAAGTCGAAGCCTGACGCGTTAGTTCTTCTTTCCTCTTCCCTTCACCCACTGCCCCGCCTCTCACTCGTGCCCTTATATGGTAAAAGTCTGCTGAGTGGCTTAGCAGGAAATCCACCATTTGAATAGCAAAAGAAACGCAAAGACTCGGACTGAAGCGTCACCTGACGCGTCTTCATTCAGGCTCCGCTGCATCGTCTCTGTCTGCGGTGAAGCGCGTGCAGCGCGTGCAGCGCCGCGACCGTCGCTGTCTCACGCGAAACGTAAGCGCCACAGAAAGCAACACAAACGCTCAGTTTGCATATGTGCACGTATTTGAATACGAGTCAGCGTTTCTGTGAGAAATCCAAACTACTTCATCTGCATCTGTCCGCAACTCAATCAACCGCACTTTATCATGAAACACTGGAAATGCCACATGTTGGTAGATGAAAGGCAAACAGAGCTTTCAGAAAATCCTTATACTTGAACTGAACTCTACCCAGAACCACTGGACCCTCTCAGGACCAGAACCTGACACTGCTTGTGTTGATGACAGCAGGCTGCTGTGCCCTTTAAATGGTACTCAGTGAAGCACAGGCATCTTGAAGCTCATCCTGCAAGCAAATGTTGATCTCCTCCCACATGTCAGCAGTAAATGTGACTTTATGTTTCGTTCACTAACATAGATCAAACCTGCAGTTCCATTCCCAGTCCTGAACTCATTCCAAGTGCCATTAACATTTTACTCTAAAGGTCTGAGGAAGTGGAGCTTGTGACTGTAACGCGTCTAATAAATCAATAAGCGCTTTATTGGCTCAGTGATCCATGCAGAGCAGCGTTACTTCATCCCTCAGCCGCGGACGTGTTCCAGCAGCGGTGTGACTGTTCACCCTGACGAACAGCTGACACCTGTCACTCACAGCCCGTCAGGCCTCAGAACCGTGAACGCCGCTCACCAACAAACCCTCTCAACACCTCTGCAGGAGCTGCGAGAGCTCTGCTCCACGGCCCACGTTTCAGAGGCTCCGTTTGAGCAACACTTTGTAACTTGGTCACAGTTCATTTGGTGGAAACCGCTTGCAGAACTAGCCATGAATCAAAATCAATCAAGGGATTCAATTAAAAGGATTCATCGTGAACATGTTGTGTGCGTTCGATACATGTGTGGACAACAGCAAAGCAGAAGCATAGCGGACAGACGGCCCACTGTCCCGTTGAGTGTAAACCCGGTGAAGCTCCGCTCGTTTGCAGCCCTCGGCTCGTTAGCAGCCGACAAAGGCGTCTCTGTGCCAACGCGGAGCCCCTCACTCCCAGCCTCCCTCCCTGTTCAACGCCTGGCAGGCTCTGAAAGACCCCGGCCTCCCTCAAACCCATTTACTCTGCTCCAGTGTGCAGGCCCCATCAAGCCAGCCGAGCCCCTTCCTCACCCACCGCCACACGTCTGGAGGTCTGGTGCCTCCTCGCTAGCTGCACTCGTCATCCTCTGTTGTTTAGCATCCTCTGATTGACACTGAGTGAGACGGTACCGGCTGTAAGCTCCTCCAGCTCACACTGATCTCTACTCGTTCCCGTCTCTCAGATGCTCCATGCTGGAGCGGACCACGTGACGGGCCGTGGGCTGGGAAGCATGCAGCTGCGCTGAGGCCAGAGGAATGAGGCATCGCATGACTCTCCCACACAGCAGCGTTGTTACCTCCGACCCCGGAGTGAAGCTGTCAGGACACGCAGGACGCAGACAGCAGCACCTCACACTTCTGTCTGGAGTCAGAGGGATTTATTCGGCCCCAAACGGGAGCAGTGACAAGTAGAAAAGCGGAGTTGTCCTCACGCAGCAGCGTTCAGCTCAGAGCTCAGCGTTTGGTTCAGACTTGTGTGGACATGAACTGAAGCTGAACTAAAGAAAACTGATGCAAATCTCAAAAACAAGGAAGTTTCCAAACACGTACATGTAAGGTCTGATGCTTACATCAGTCGCTGTGGTTCTCTGAAACCAGGGCAAAACTAAATCATTTGTATAATTTGAATTATTGTCCCTGTGAAGCTGTCATTGTTCCACCCTGCACTGGTTCTGTGGGTTTCCTGCAGCCCGAGGGTGAAAGGTCATCTCTGGCCTGATCGACAGCTGGGACGAGTTCCTGATAGGTGAGAACACCCAGACTGACCTGACGCAGACTAACAGAAGGACTAGGAGGGGTAGGAAACCAGACACCATTTAGTATCTGCAGCAAATTAAGTCACACTAGTCTATCTACAATACATTACATGTTGCATCATCTTGAACATTTCAGATCATGGTGCAACATGAACAGGCCATTTGAAATGTAGCTTGAGAAGCTCTAAACCGACTTAAGAGCAGTGAATCACACCCAGACACAAAAGAGAAGAGGCAGATTTAGGAAAACATCACATTTTATTTTGAAATGAATCTTGTGCCCATTCAGTTTTATCTTCTTTTTTAATTATTATTATTATCTGTTGAAAATCCCTTTGACCAATCACTAAGACGGCCCTCTCCAAAATGAAAATCAAATCTTAAAGTTCTTCAGAGGAGATAAAAATCATGTAGCAGACAGGGTGGGGGGGCCAGAGGCTCGAAACAAACGGAGATGCTACAACTGAGGAGAGGCTCCTTCAGGCTGGAATGGTAACATGATGAAAGGAGAAGAGCCAATCACAGTGTAGTGTCTACAAACTCCCATGATGCCCTTCTCTCTCTGGGGCAACTAAGGCAGTCAAACACGGTTCAAGTACATCATGAGATGAAGCGCCAGAAGGAAAGAGTCCACTCTCAGGACGGGAGGAGTTGAGCAGGACCCGTGGCGTCAGGAGCTCTTTCCTCTGTACAGTGTATCACGACTAGGAGCATGTTCTGGAATCCACCATGTGCTGGAAAGAAAAGGGCTTCAGTTCAAAAAGCAGGCGCCTCCAGGCATCGCTCGCTCCACAACGTGGTCCCGCCGCCGGCGCCGCCTTTTGAAGTGAAGCTCTTCAGCGTTTCACATCCTCATCAACATTCATAGCAAACCAGTAGTAAAGCAACGCGAGGACGATGGGGGGCGGCTGCACCGGACTGAGGCCGAGGGCAGGAGGGACTCGTCGTCTCATATGTGATCATTTAGTGAAGTTACACTCAGCGCTGATCCCCTCGTTTCCTACAATCTGCTAGTTGTCCTGACTGAACCGGACAAAAGAAAGGTGGTTTTCAGCTCCGCTCTGTGCCTGTGGAATGCGCTGCAGGGACCCAGTAAGGTCCAGCTGGGATCAGCTTTGTTCTGCTGCAGGAGACGGGCGAGCGCGAGCGTGGAGCTGCGGTGCCGGCGTTCGGCCGCTCGCTGAGGGAACGCCGCTGGCTTGGCACGCCTCTGCTTTGTTTAGCGACTCTGTGCGCTTGCAAATGACCTAATTGCTGGCTGCCGCCTCGCTTTGACAGTAAAATGTGTGTGTTCGTGGGTGCAGTACTCGGCCCCGTCCGTCCTGCCTCACCCAAACAGGTAGCAGGCCCGCCCCCCGCTGATTCCACCCCACCCCACCCCTGCACCAAAGCCCACCCCAACCCCAACCCCCACCCCTCCAGTGCCCGGTGGCACGTGGCTACTCATTCTGAGCGTCATAGTTGGCCCCGCCCGCCTTCTTCAGCTCCTGGCGGATGTAGTCTTCTTCCAGCTCCCTCAGGTCGCTGACCAGGAACTCCTTGGCGTAGATCTGTGGAAACACATCACAGTTCAGGCACCGGTCGCATCCTCCTCTCTAGTTAGATTCTAGTAGCCAGGACATTTGGTAGAAAGCTGGAAGCTGAGCAGCCGCCAAACAATGATTTAATGTAGAAGAAGTGATAAATAAACAATTCAAAACCAAGTAGTGATTTCAGATCAAACCCAACCCTTAAGAATATAACACAGCAAATCCCACACACCTGAATGATGCCTTTGACCGTCGCCTTGTCTGTGCTGATCTTGGCCCGCTGCAGCCCACCGACCTGCTCACCGACCCAAGTGATGAAGACGAACTTAGCCCGTTTGCTCATGGCGTCCCCCGTCACAATCCGGAGGTAGATGAACACACGGGCATCGTCTAAGGGAGGAAACACAGACACACACACAGACAGACAGACATGAGTCAGAAAGTCTCAACTGATGCAGGATCTCAGAGAGAAGGTTGGAAGCCATGAGCCACACAGACTGTGGCCCCGTGTCACAGTGAGCGGTTGATCAATGTCCGTAACCTATTAATACAGCACTCCATCAGTGGCTCTGATTTAACAGCATATTCTTCTCTCATTATCTACCAAACAGCCAACATGACATGTAGACTCGTGGTGGCGGACGGAGACTTTTTGGCCATAAACCTGGAGGCCACGAAGCTCAAAGTTCTGTGAGCATTTTCTAATTGATGATGATGATGATGATCTTTCTTATACCTGCTACTTCCTGTTCACAGAATCAGTTTAGGTGAATATTGGTAAGACAATAGGAAATATGCTAAGTGGAACGTGTTCCCACCCTGCATGTCATGACCCAGAGGCATCTGCTGCGTGTTGTTATTGTTATTCTGCTACACAACGTTGATGAACGCAGTTCGTGACGTTCCACTGAGCCACCAAGCACCAGGAGCAGCAGTGAAACGTGACAGCAAGCATCACAGACACACTGGACCCTGCGTTTGCCACATCTAAGCCTTTTTAATGAGCTATACTTGGAGCCGTCCAACTATGATGTCATCAGTCCTTTTACAGCCCTACTGTTCATATGCTAACCAGTCAGAAACCGATGGGGCCGGTTTGAGTCTCTGCCCACTGAACACAAGTCAGAGTACAGGAAGCAGCCGTTTAATCCTGCTGCTCGTACATCGAAGGCCCAACAGGACCTACAGGTGGCGAGGGGCAGATTTAAGCTCAGGTCTCTGCACTAAACTCACCTTTATTACCTGCAACTGTTAAAGCAGCTGATAACGGCTTTGCTGCTCTCAAGTCAGGCCAAGCGTTGCATCAACAGGAGCCTCGTCTGAATCTTATCGCTTAACGGACGTCACACGTTACATCCTTCAGTGGAAACAATGAAGGGTCTCACACCTTCAGGCCTTTGACAGGAGGAAGTTCCCTTTCCTTCCTCATAATTCCTCTTCCCAGAATTCATAGTGGTTTAGTCCGTGTCTGAAGCCACAGAGGAACTGGTACCAGTGTCCCCCTGCTGCCGGGCCTTTGAAGCCCTGCTGACTCAGCCAGTCCTCCCTGCTGCTGCTGACGGCACTAAGACTAACTGGCTAACTGGGACAGAAGGCGTCCGACGTGAACCGGCTTCTCTTTAGGCAGGTGGCGCCGTTTCCTCCCACGACCCAGCCCGGCGCCAGAGCCGCCTCCTCTGGATGCTGTCAGGAGTCGGGTCTGCTGAGCAAATCCGAACTTGACCTCTGCTTCAGACACATATACATCAGACAGTGCTGGTCGGAGCAGCACATCCTCTGAATCCACCACCGCAGCATCTGCTCCAGTTCCAGACATGTGCTGTGGGTGTTTCCTCACATCTCCAGTGGCTCAAGATACAGTAGGTGGTTCTGCGCTGCTTTGAGTGTTACTGTGGCTCATCAGATTATATAGTGGCAACATGACACCAACATCATGTTCATGTGGCCACGTCGCTAATGACTCACACTGAAAGGAACGTTTTACAGTCTGTTAAACAAAACAACACCAGGGAATCACTGAGTGGATCCAATTAATGCCAGACTGGTCCCGTGAGGAGCAATGAGTCTGTACCACAGACAAATGTTCAACCAGCACAGGATGAGCAACATTTAACAGATGCTTTCCATCCAAACCTGCCTCCAGCCAATACTTTGTGTCAATCAATCATTGTCCGCCACCAGGCAACTTGTTGCTGTCCATGTATTTTGCCAGTAGCAGCAGGATTTCTAGTAGAAAACCGATTTGGACACATCATCCCCATCTGTATCTTCTCTGTGCAGCCCACAGCAGATGATCAGTCAGCATCAGCTCCTCCTACATTCACAGGCCGATACTTCACTGCTAAATAAGGAAAAAGCAGCCCACAGACGCACAGAGCTGTCCAATAACGAGAGTCATCTCTGAACAGGAACCAGCGAGTGATAGATGACTTATTTCAACATAGGAATGCAAGCTCGGAGACGTCAGCCAGACGGGTACACCCCTGAGGCCTGCAGCGAGCATCGGGAGCAGCCACACCCAGGAGCAGAACCCGAGGCTCCGGCTCACCGGGACCTGGTGTGGTGCAACACGCAGAGGTGCTCAGAGGCAGACGGGGCTGTGGAGACGCTACAAACAGGGAAGCGCTGCTCCAGTAGGCGTGGTTTGGTGCTGGAGGGGTTAAAGTGCCGAAGATCATCATCATCATCATCATCATCAGCTCATGCTGTCTGTGATTGATGCCACAACATTTGACCAGACACAGGCAGTAGGTACAGGGCTCAAAGCCAGTTGGTGACAGAGCACAGGGTCTTAAAGGATTAGCGTCCTGCCAAGTCGGCCTGTGTGGCGTAAAGCTAACCGCACGCACGCACGCACGCACAGGCCCCCTCCACCCCCACGCATACACCCACGCAGGCGCCTCACAGCCAACAGACGCGCTCCTCACCTGTGCACAGTTTCTTGAAGTCCTCGTAGTCACTTCCTTGATCCGCGGGCACGATCGTGGAGCCGTCGTACTTGAACGCAGCCCTGCAGGGAGCACATCCTCATTACAACAGGCTTTACTCGGTCTGCTCGCGGGATGCGCGCGTCACGGCCATTGTGCACGTTGAAGCAGTGTTCGAAATTCCCAAGACGCCTACGCGTTATCCTCACTGAATTCGGGACAAAGGAAATTACTTCTGCCCCGCTGGGCCGGGCCAGTGTGCGCCCAGCAAGTCGCCCCGACACCGATCAGCGATGCCGGTGCCGGCTGCAGCCTCCGGAACCGTCGCATCACGGGCTGCAGGCGTCAGGTGCGACGCGAAGCCTTTTGTGCCATTTTAGCGCGCAATCACGGCACCGAAGTGGTCCTTAAAGGCGAGGCGTTCTAAGCTCCACTCACCCACCGGCCCCAGGCTTAAAGCGGCTTCGCTGCGCTGCCCGTGGGTTCGCTGAGGTGTCGCGCCATCGGCGTGCACGCTGCGGGAACACGGCGCTGCTTCGAGCCACAATTTAACTTTTACGAAAGCTCCGTCTCCACCGAGGCGACGGCGCAGGGGGCGTTAACGGCCACTGGGTTTATTGTCCGAACGAACGGACGTCGTTAAAGTCGGTGACTATACGCTTTGCTGCAGCCGATGGAAACAGCGGAGATCGACTGTCCGGACGCGTCCCGCGTTAAACGTCTGGTTCTATGAATTAACGCAATATTACACCGCAGCGCCGCCGCCTCTCAGCGGACTGCGGGTCGGGCGCACTCACCAAGTGGTGTCCGTGGTGTCGTCTCTGACCTGGTTGTAAGCCTCTCTGCAGGCGTCTTTGTCGATCTGAGTGGCCATGGTGCGGGCGGCGGACGTCTGCGTGGGATGGGGCGGCTGGTTGCACCTGCTAGCGTTACTCCACGATCACGAGCAGCGCACTGGGGCTAACGGAAGAAGACTGCGGCTCTTCTAGCGGCGCGGCTCATTTCCTGTACGTCGCTGCTTCGGGGCGGTGGCGATGCTCGTCAGTCTGGACGCCAGCAGCTCGCAGACCGGCGCGCCGCACGCTGGGTAGGACGAGGCGGCGCGCGTCAAGGCGGCGGCAACGCACGAGGCAGGGTTCTGCTTCTGACTTCGCAAATAAAGTTCAGATAGGCAAACGTTGGGTTGAACACAGAGCAGCGTATGACTCAAAGTTTGCGGTGATGTAGAATGTGGAAAAGTCAAACATAAGCACCTGGAGCAGGAACACACACAACAGCAGGTCTGAGTTATAACAGGAGCCACGTTGGTTTGAAGAGACGCAGCAGCACTGGTCTGCACGTCACCGCTTTATTGTGAAGGCAACATACGTGCTTCCGGTTTCTTTGTCTGCTTGTATGTTGCGCAGATTAACAGACAATTTACATCAGCAGGAGATCAATTCAGTTTCAGTTTATTTGAACGGAGGACACTGTGAACACGTCCAAAACTACTCAGCATCTAGTCTGTGCTTGGGTTTGGGTGCAGGCTGCAGAAGGTGCAGCTCGGGCGGTCAGAGCGCTTCCATCCAGGGGTCAAAGGTCTCCTGTTCTCCAGTCTAGTCCTGAGAGTGCACAGCCTTCCTGTCTGTCTACTGCTGCATCATCCTGCCACCTGCTGGTCCACTCACGTCTCTTCACAACTTCCTGCTCTGGCTAAAATCTGCAGCTCATTTTGCTGTTGCAACTGTTTCTCATGACTCATAACAACCAGCATTTGCATCTACGGGTCGCCCAGATGCCTTTGTGTGTGACTGCAATCAGCAACTTACAAGGAAAAGCAGTTAGTATGTTGGACACAGATACACCTCCATTAGTGAATAAACTCGGGAATACTTACTGTGCAGACCTTAGATTGATGTCTGTAATCACGTTTTATGCTGTGGAATTGATTGATTAAGCCGTTTTAAGTGTGGAATTGATTTTCCCTCCATGACACTAGATTTGTTTTTTGCTAATTACATTTTGCTTCAATAATTTATATCTTTAAATTCACAACCTTAAAAAAACAATATTTCCAGCTGACATCCAGTAGTCTAATGTTGAAATACTTGAATTATATACAATGTACCTTTCCCTCAGTCTTCATCTTATGCCATGTCATCTGACCTTCAGCCACATGTTTTAGACATTCAGATGAACTGAGAGGCTGAGCTTTAAACTGATTGCTATCCAGCAGTGAGTTGGAGGAAAAGACCACACAGACAAGTCAGGCCCAAACAAGAGATCTATTAGAAACACCTGGCTGAACCTGAGTCTTCACATACAGTACTGTTGTAGGTACATCGTATTCCTGCAATACAGCATAGTCCAATAGGTAGAGCATAGTCCTACACCGCGTACTGTTTCATCTCTCCACCGCTACTGTACAGGTGAGAGAGCACCGCTGGAGCGATATCGTCTCATTACTCGAAATCATTTGTCCCGCTTCCTAAAACGTCACTTCCGCCTCCTGTCCACTCACAAGCCAATCAGAAAACACCCGGAAGCGTGTTTGTTGTTCCGCGCTAGCTCACGTCACTGAGCAGCCCACGGCGCTTTTCGTGGACCAGCGGTTCCGTCTTCTCTGGACGGAGACGCCACACGTTCAGTTTGTGTAGAGATGTAGGAACCAGAGCCACTCTTCATTGTCTGTTGAGCCACTGTGCGTCCGGACGAAAGCAGCGGATGAACTGTAAGAATGAGATCACAAATTAAAAGACAACATTGCGTTTTGCTTCGGTTACACACATATGAGCGTTGCTGATGTTGTGCATGTGCAGTTACACAGATTTGCTTTCAGTATTGCTTCATTTGGGTCGTCTGATAGTTTTGTGCTTGTTCTGCTCATGTTCTGGAGGCAGTTGTTTATAGATACATTATATCGAGGGGAAACCAAATAGGCCCATAATAAAATAATTCATATTTTATGATGAGGAATTGGTTCAGACTTTAAACATTAGCTGTGTCTGTTTTCATACGTATCCAGAAAATGGGGCCAAGTCAGTGTAACTCTAACCCAACATGACCCATGTGCATGTTCTTCAGATGGTGTCTGTCTGAGGGACATCATGGATGAAGCCAAAACAAGCCGCGTGTGTCGACCCCAGCGGATCAGTAGGTCTTCTAAGGTCAGTGTGTCTGACAGGACTGAACACAGGGAACCAATGAAAAATCTACTGAAGCTCAGCATCTTTACTCGAATAAGTACTGATGCGTTTTTATCCAAAAGATTCAAGGCAAACAGAGTAAATTTTTGATTTAATGATGGGGGCAAATTTTGATGGTCTGTAAAATGTGTAACATTTATTAGAAATAAAACACATGAAGTGTTTAAAACTTTGTCTTGAGATCAGATGTGACGCACTCATTGTTATGTCATCACCTACCATTGTATGGTCTGTTAAAAGCCCTGTTAGCAATGCGTTTGTCCCCTAGTATGTGACACTATAAGATGTTTTTACCCCAACATGCAGAGGGCTCACCCTTGAATTCCTCAGAAGCCGCTTTCTGCCAGCACAGGGCAGAAGTCTTTTATTTGTGGCCTCAAAAGAATCAGAGGATACAGGGACTCAACCAGACCTGAGCTAGATCCTATCTCCTCCTGTTCAGTTAACCGACAGTGTTTTAGTGTGTTGTCTGCAGGTCTTTCGCTGTGTTGAACAAGCTGCAGAGTTGCTACAGGGTCTGAACGAGCAGCGCCATCACAGCCAGTTCTGCGATGTTGTTTTGGTGGCCGATGACCAGCATGTCCCCGCTCACCGAGCCCTGTTGGCCATCACCAGCCCTTACTTCCACGCTATGTTCACCATGGGTATGAGGGAGGAACACCAGCAAGAGGTACAGAGGATACCGCAGAGAAAAAAACATCCTAGACCTGGAATCCCAGGGAGTCAAAGAAAGCTTGTCCTCTTCCCATGTGTAGGTGGAGCTGGTTGGCATGTCTTACATCGGTCTGAAGACTGTGGTGGACTTTCTGTACAGCGGAGAGTTGCCACTGGATGGGGGAAACATTGACTATGTGCTGGAAGCTGCCCACCTTCTGCAGGTATGAAACTGACCGGAAGCTTTGGCACAAATGATGAGCTACACTGGGTCTCTGCTGGATCGTGATGCTCTCACTTGTTACCAATTAAACTACTGTACTCATTTGGGAACATTTCAGAGCAGAGTAACTTATTCACTGACATTTCCTGTATCTTTCTGGTTACAATTATAGCATAAAAATTCACAGTGATCATCATGTCCTCACATAAAATAATGTGTCATTTGACAAACCCTAGAATTTGGTTGCAATGATTAAACTGCTGCTGTTTAGGTGTGGCGAGTGGTGGATTTCTGCTGCCAGTACCTGGAACAGGAGGTGAGTGAGGACAACTACCTGTACCTGCAGGAGCTGTCTCTGCTCTACAGTCTGGAGCGGCTGGAGACCTTCATTGACTGCTTCATCCTCGCGCGCTTTGCCACGCTCTCATTCACGCCCGACTTCCTTCTGAACATTCCGTCACACAAACTCTCCTCCTACCTCTCCTGTGACCAGGTAATTCACAAAGGAGCACGTTTTGAATTGATTTAGTGACTATTTGAACTACAAGATCTGACAAATGATCAATTTAAAATGATCTGTTTTCACTGCAGTACATTTATGTTTAAGTTGCAGGTCTTGTTTTTACCATCAGGTGTCGCAAAGCTGTGACTCACTTCTATCTGTAACTTACAGATATTACACCAAACACATTCTATTATACAGTATCTGATGCTGTAACATATAGTTACACAGGTGCAGTCTAACAGGGTGGAGATAAACAGACTCACTGACTATAGGAGGAGCTTTGTCTTAATGTTATAATGTAGAGCTAGTCAAATTATAACGGTTAATACAGGAACTTATGGAGGAGAACTTTTTCTTTGGCCTCTTTTTTCTTTGGGCTTTGTTCATTTAGATTGTTGATGGCAGACAAACAGACTCGTTACATGGTAAAACGTGTTAAATGTTATGAAGGAGCCTTCATGCAAGTCTGGGGACGTCCTTGTGAAAAGTGAATGTCCTAACATTCTATTTCGTGTCTATTTCTATTTCAACTGCTGATTGATTCCTGGACTTTATCTCAGTGTTGGTATCTAATATTGTCCTCAGGTCCAGCACAGCAGTGAGCAGATGCTGCTCCAGGCCACCCTGCAGTGGCTTGGCCAGACTCCAGAGCGGGCTGTTCACGCCATGCAGCTCCTCCCCTGCATCCACTTTCCCCTGATACAGGTGGGGGAGCTGGTGGGCCAGGTGCTCCCACGGATGCGAGCTCTGCTGCCAAAGGAGGCCGGCTGTGAGGTGCTGGTGGAGGAAGCTGTGCAGTACCACTCCAGGCCCAGTGCGCAGCCACTGCTGCAGACAGGCCGGACCATGCTGAGGGGAGGGGTGGAGCGGCTGCTGCTCATCGGAGGAGAGGTAAACGTTACACCGTTGTGTTCTACGCCTCCTGGGTTTGATGAACCAGTCAACCCTGCTGCATTGCTGGAACCGCAGGTTTCAGAGTTCGGAGAGGAGCTGAGCGCCAGCGTCTGTCGCCTGGACAGTGAGACGGGGTCGTGGGAGGTGGAGACGGAGCTGCCGGCCCAGCGCAGCCACCACTGCCTGGCGGTCCTGGGAGGCTTCATCTTCGCCGCTGGTGGCAGCTCGTCCAGGGACAACGGAGGAGACGCTGCCTGTAACCTGCTACACAGATACGACCCGCGCCACAGCCAGTGGACCAGGGTACTGTGGAGACAACGACGCCACCTCAAACGGTTGCTTCGCGGTTCCTCAGCTCAGAGACAGACGCCTTGATCTTTTCCAGGGGGCTCCGATGAACCAGCGGCGAGTGGACTTCTACCTGGGTGCAGTGGGGAACTGTCTAATCGCCGTGGGAGGGAGAAATGACAGCGGAGCCCTGTCCTCGGTGGAGGTGTACCGCCCCGACGAGGACAGCTGGTCCTACGTGGCAGGACTCCCCAGGTAGGACTGATTGGTCTGTTTGCCCCGTTTGAGGGAGCTTTGAGTCTACAGATCCAGAGAGGACGCTATCCTGAGCCTTTTGCTTTTTGTAGGCTGACTTACGGTCACGCTGGGACGGTGCACCGCGGCGTCGTCTACATTTCAGGAGGACACGACTTTCAAATCGGCCCGTACCGCAAAGACGTCCTGAGCTACGATCCGTCACAGGACGGCGCCCCGTGGGCCGAGCGCCAGCCCATGTCTCTGGCCCGGGGCTGGCACTGCATGGCATCCCTCAACCACCTCGTCTATGCCGTCGGGGGCAGCGACGACCACGAGGACACCACGGAGCGCTTCGACATCCTGCACGCAGAGTCCTACGACCCGTGCAGCAACCAGTGGACCCGGGTGGCACCGCTGCTGCTGCCCAACAGCGAGGCGGGCCTGGCCGTGTGGGCCGGGAGGATGTATGTGCTTGGAGGCTACAGCTGGGAGAGCATGACCTTCTCCAGAGCCACCCAGCTGTACGACCCGGACAAAGGCACGTGGTCCAGAGGGCCCGACCTGCCCAAACGTACAGCAGGGGCCTCGGCTTGTGTCTGCACCGTGAAGCCCTCGCGACTGGTCCTGTCCAGAGAGGACGACGGATGACGAGCATAGGGGAACTCTCCCTCTAGATACAGTAAAGACTCAGCTCTGAGCTCAGAGACTGTCCTGTGACAGACACCACCTCACTGCTTGGACAGTGTGTAAACCATCATTGGTCTGTAAATGTGGACAGATTTCACATGATGACAGTATGAATGGAGACTAAACAGGGTTTTATTCAAACAATAAAGTACAGACAGGGAGACAAAGACGTGTTGACGTGTTGCTGCGGCTGCTGCTCCAGGCGGTGTCATTCAAAGGGGTAGTACGGATGACTCCTGACTCTGAAAGACACAGTGACAAAGCAGAGAATGCAGCAGATGCACCATGAGCTGAACGCAGGCTGGAGACTTACTCCTCGATGGCGCAGGCCCTCCACCCGCGGTCCAGTCCTCTCAGGGTCTTCATGTCTTCCACTGTGAGACGGAAGTCAAAGATCTGCACAACCGGCACCACAGAGCGAGCGCTTAGTCAATAGAGTGACCTATTTAAGGTTCACTAGAACAGATCGATCTTGTTTAGTCCACTAGTCACTAGGTTGAGACTCATCCAGACTAAAGCCTCCCGCTGCTCTGACCATAGGCAGACTAGGTGTGTCTGCACCTTAGATTACTCTAAGTCATTGTAGCAGTGGTCGACACCAAGTTGGTTCCTTTTAGAACAAATGTTTTTTTTACCTTTGTGTTCTCTAAAATGTGATGAGGTTTGTCGCTTTTGGGGATGACGGCAATGCCCTGCTGCACGTGGTACCTCAGCAGCACCTAGAGGAGGCAGGCTGTTACTGATGAATGCACCACGTGTTGCTGCTGTGCACACCCACCTACACACTCACCTGTGCTGAGCTGCGTCTGTGCCGAGCTGCTATTTCAGCAACCACTGGATCCTCCAGGAGCTTGTGTGGGTCTGTGTCCTTCCTCAGCCTGGTCCCAGATAAGAGAACAGGAACAGTTCATCAGTGTCTGTCTGTCTTTTGTGTGTGTGTGTGTGTGTGTGTGTGTGTGTGTGTGTGTGTGTGTGTGTGTGTGTGTGTGTGTGTGTGTGTGTGTGTGTGTGTGTGTGTGTGTGTGTGTGTGTGTGTGTGTGTGTGTGTGTGTGTGTGTGTGTGTGTGTGTGTCTCTCTCTCTCTCTCTCACAGCTCTGGGGGTCTCTCTGGCGAGCCAAAGGGGCTGTAGGCCGTCAGTGCAATGTTCCTGGATCTACAGAACTCTATCATGTCGGTCTGCACCAGGTAGGGATGCAGCTCCACCTGTGGGGGAAGAACAACCAAGTTACCTGCACGTGCTGCTCCTCACAACACAGAGACACTCTGTTCCACCAAATACCAACCTACACAGGGAAACATTTGCATCTATACAGGCATGTTAATCATCATTACATAGTGGCAAATGCACCGACGCAGAAGCAGAGTTTGGTCATCATTTGAAGGGACCCACAACGATGATAGCTTCATCTGTGATGATTCTCCTACCAGTCCAGCGTTGTGTGAGTCAAATACTATGTATTTCATGGTCACACACATGGTTTTATGTCTCTGGTATGCGTACAAGAAATGAAGATGCAGGCCATCAGCTGAGCGAATGAAGCTGAACCTTCAGTACCTGGTTGACAGCAGGGGGCACCCTGCACAGGGCCAGGAGTCTCTCCAGCTGCAGGATGCTGAAGTTGGACACACCGATGCTCTTCACCTTCCCTGACGCTTTCAGGGCTTCCATCCCCTGCAGACAGTGACAGTAAGTGGCTGCAGACAGCGACTGATGCGTGAGAAAATGCAGATGAGTTCTTACCCTCCACACGTCTACGTAATCAACGTCAGATGTCAGGATCTTCCCATCAACCCTTGGGAAAAGCTCATTGCCCATTTTCTAGGTAAATATTTGAAAGTAAGAGACAGAACGTAACAAAAACGCTAAATTCTGGCACATTGTGTTGAATGTTCAACCTGGAGGCCAACAGGGAAGTGCACAAGGTAAAGATCCAGGTGGTCCAGCTGCAGGTCCTTCAGGGATCGGTTCAGGCACACAGGGATGTCCGCGGGGGAGTGATGGGTGCACCACAGCTACAAAGGAAGGCACCACGCGTGAGGAGAGGCCTCGTCCACCGCGTGCTGCTCTCTCCATACACACCTTACTGGTGATGAACATATCCTGGCGCCTGATGATGCCCTGCTGCATCTTGGCCTGCAGAGCCTTCCCAATGTCCACCTCGTTGCAGTAACTGTGCGCCGTGTCTATGTGGCGGTAGCCGGCGGCAATGGCGGTCTCTGCTGCTCCCTGGGTCGACGTGGGGCGATTGGACGACTTCGGCAAGAAGAGAACATGAACAGCGTCATCCAGGGAAGTTTGTAGGTCGGTTCTGTGGGCTGTGCTCATTTAACTTAAGATCATAAGATCTAGCTTCCCGTTTCGCTCTAAAATGGTTGATGGTTTGCAATAAGATCAATAGGAAGACTCATTCATCTATCACTTGGACACGTTACCTTTTAAGAGAAACTTCAGAGCGTCAGACATCTGCTCTTAAAATATTCTATCTCACCGGTAATAACTCAGAAGCTGTTTGAGGTGTGAATGTACAAACCCAAGCATTATGTGCTTTTTAGAATATAGACTTCAGCAATAAGCATCAGATTAAAGTGAGTCAGTTATGAAAAGGTCAAAGGTCAAGACCCCTGTGAGCATGCTCCATTCTTGTCAACATTACAGTATATCTAAGCAAACAGCTGTTGGGCGCTTCCGTCCCTTTGGCCTCGTACACACTCGGGCACCAGGAAGCAGCCACCAGAGCTGCTCTGCACAAAGCCACGTGCTATTGCCTGTCCGTTAGAAGCCAAGCGATACAGTAGAGATGATATAGTCATCTCGGGATCTTCACCTATAAACACCACAGACAGAACAGACCACTGACTGCTGAGCAGCTGCACATACAGAGTGTTGCTACCTTCCACGTCCCCAGGCCCAGCAGCGGCATGTGTGCTCCATCGTTGAGCTCGATGGTCCTGGCCTCCGGTGAGTCCTCCATGGAGCACATGTCACCCAGCGAAACGAGAAGCTCCGGGCTTCACCCCCTCCCCCTCAACGTACAGCTGCTGAGTCAACGGCCTTCCTGCTTCTGCTTATCACATGTCTGTTCTGACTTTCCTCCAACGTCTCTTTGCTCTGGTTAATTATTGGACAATGCACAAGGTGCTTCACCGTCATTAAGTATTTATGTGTGAGTGCTGTAAATGAGGAGCAGCAAATTGCAAAGGTCACTTGGCTTGGACACACACACACACCACCGCCTTTTGTTATTCTTTCTGACAAATCTTTAATCTTGGCCCCTTAAGCTCCTTTCTTTAGTTCTCTGGGTTCCTTTAGTTGATTTCATGTGACTGCTGTGTAATGTTGACTTTGATCAGATCATCTCTGTGATTGAGCAATAACTTGGCGCAAGTCAAAACATGTTTATTTCAACATTATAATAATATGCGTTATTTATATATACAGGTAAGGAGAAATTAAAAGTTAATAATCATGGTTCACCTGTAGTATTAAGGCTGAAGTAATAAAGGTACAGTAATTTTGGAAAAAAGAGATGAGACTTTGTTAAGAAAAAAAACTTCAAAGTCATATATATGAACATGCTACTAAACAAGAAATGCCAACAAATAAACATTCATAACCAAACACATAGCATCATATCCCCTAATTAGCAACAGCCTTTTTTTTTCTAGCAGGTTTCTCATAAATTTTAAATTGAGGCCTGTTCTGGACAAATTAGGGGCCACAGGACATCGAAACAGGCCCGAGCAACGGAACACGAGTCAGAAGGTGCCTGAGGGTGAAAGAGGGAGACACAGGTCACGTGTACTGTAGCGTGAAGGCCATGTTAGCGGTGAGGAGGTGGACACCAACGATCCACAGTTACCTTTTCACATCGGTATAGATTTAACAGATTTTACAGAAGGATCCTTCTTGACTCCTGGTCAATCACGAGTGGTCACCTTTTCTAAATCCGCCCCGTGGTTCATCAGTGAGCTCCGTCAGATAAAAACAGCCAACAGCTTTTTCATTCAACCAAGCTAAAAACAGCCTACAGTGAATCAAAAGACTAGAACTAGTCTATTACTACTCAAACATAATCAATAACATAATCAATAACAGTCCCAGCAATTCAAAACAACTTTCTTCTGTAATAAATCGTCTGCTCGAACCTCAAAGCCACACTTGCAGTCATCTAACAGAGGAGCAGTGCAACAGCTTGATTGTACATCTGAAAAAAGTTGTTTTAGCCCATGATCACCTCGAAAACTTTCAGTCTGTTTCCCACAGTAGAGACAGTCCTGGTGAGGGTCACCAGTGACCTTCTAATGGCTGCTGACCGGGGCTTCGCTTCACTACTCATCTTTCTAGACCTCACAGTTGATTTGATACAGTTGACCACAAAGTTCTTCTTCCCCGTCTACTGTATCTACAGTAGCTGGTCTTTTTGGTGCGCATCAAATACAGTATAAACTCTGTTTATCAGGAAATCTTTATATCTTAAAGAACTCCTCACACCACAATCTACAACAAGACACCTTCACTGCCCAAGTCCTTACTGTCTCCTCCCTCCAGAACCAAACTGCATACGATGGGGGATCGAGCTTTTCAGCTGCGGATTTTACTTAATAATGTGAGAGCACCACAGACCGTGGACTGTTTCTGTTCCCTTTCTATTTTATATATGTTTACCTATGTTTTTTACCCATGTTTTAAATGTTTATCCTTTATCCTATGTTTTATGTTTATTCTTGTTTTTAATTTCTTGTGTAGCACATTCTTTATGAATAAAATGAATTATTAATATTATTGTTGTTCATTACCATTTCCATTGGTGCCACTTTTTTCTTTGTCACCTTCTCTCACGAACCCCGAGTTTTTATTGTTACTTTCAATGTGATTAACTTGATATGATGATATGATGTGATATGATGAAGTATCAGACAGTCAACAGACTGTTAGCACACTGGACAGTTACGTCAGCTGCTAGAAGCGTCTGTTGAGCAGAATGTTTCAAACCCAGCTGAGCTGACAGGAAGCGTCACAGTGACACGGCGTGTTGAACGGTGGCGCTATGGACTGACTGAGCTCTGACAAACACACAGTTTGGAAACTGAGAGCACTTTACACTTTATATAATCAGCACAAGAAATCTCTGATATAAAATACATGTAATTCAATAAGACACAAAGTTTCCTAATAGTTAAAGCAGGACGTTTCCAGTATATCATATCTATTCAAACACATAAGGCAAAAAAGTGCCAGCTGGTGTCGGTTGTGTGTCTACGAGGCAGCAGAAGTAATGTCTACACAGACAGCACGTACAAAGACTATATAAATACACACATATACAAGTAAAGCTTAACAATGGTTGCCTGTATAAAATATAAATATTTACTCCAGATGCAACTCGACCACGCGTCGTGTTGTTTTTTATGATTTTGACTCGGGGGATGATTCAAAGCTTCTGTCCGGTTCGGTCCGGTTCGGTCCAGCTGATCCGGCGCCGCCTCACTGTTCCAGATCGCTGCTGTCACAGCTGCGAGGCCGGTAGTGGCGCTGGCAGAACTCCCTGATCCGAGCGCACGCCTCCACCATCATCTCCTCCGGCACCGTCACCACGATGCGGAAGAAGTTGGGATACTCAAAAGCCTGGGAGACACGAGCGCGTTGATTAGTTGAGGTTCAGGTTCACCCGTTACTGACGCATCAGCAGCGACTCACCGAGGCAGGAAGACAGAACACGGACTGCTCCGTCACCAGCTGCTCGGTGAAGTCCACGTCGTTCTTAAAGCCTGGGAAGTGGTCCATGTCGATGCCAACCTGCACAAAGGGAGGTTCAAAAGGTCACTGAGAGTCTTATTGCCAACAATGATGATGATGATGATGATGATGATGATGAAGAACAGAAGGATTACACTGGATCGACATATGAGTTTCTGTGTATGTCAAAATGAACTGACCATGAGGTACATGGCCCCTGAAGGCATCACTGGGTTCAGGCCGGGGACCGTGGACAGTTCCCCGAAACAAATCTCTGAGTTGGACTGAAGAACAAACAGTGAGAACGGACAACGACAGCGCTGTACTCACGCGACGTCACAGCAGCTGCCTGGTGTTTACCTTGAGGAAGCTGATGGTTTTGCTGTAGAAGCTCTGAGGCGTGTTGTTCAGGATGTTCTCCAGAGCTCCTTGGACGATGGTGCAGGCTCCCAGGATCCGCTGACTCAGCTTCACCAGCCCCTGTCGGATCTGCAGAGGAACCAGCGTCACACAGACACACACACACACACACACACACACGGTGCCTGCGTCCTCCACCAGAGGCGGCTCCACGTACCTCAGATCCCAGCACGTCGTTCCGGTCATGGATGAGGATCCATCCCATCCTCCAGCCTGGGACCAACCAGCGTTTGGCCAAACCTCCGCAGGACAGGATGGGCACGTCGCTGCTCAGAGACGCTATGGACGGACAGCTGCAGCCGGGGAAAACCTGCAGACGCGAGGGGGCTTTGATTAATGGGAGAGAGGGGAGTCGGAGGATGCTGGAACACACTGTTCCTGGAGCTGCTCAAATGTGAAGAAGGTGAATGTGAGGTATCTTTAAAAAATCTCCTTTAGGAAAAACTGGAGGATTGAGAAAAGTGGAGGGTTTTACAGCGTGGGACTGTTCAGGGCCGTTTCGCTGTTCAGACACCCTGGCCCCTCCAGATCGGACCCACCCTCCAAGTCCTCCAGAGCTACATCGCCTCTGATTGCAAACACATGGAGTTGAAAAGTGCCGAGTCATTCTGGTCTGCTTGTGGTGCTGGGGGCGCGGATGCACCCAACCACCCCGGCTTTAAATGCTTCCACTCACAGCGGCTCGTGGAACAAAATAAAAAGCCACAGATGTGCAACATTCATTCATGGTGCTGCAGTCTTTGTGTACTTGATGTTCTCTCTCAGCGCCCTCTGATCCTTTTCCTTCATTCATCTCTGGCAGGAGAGAATCGATCGATGAGCTGAGTGACAGACGCATCCAGCTGCTCATCAGCTCATGCGAAGTGGAAAAGTACTGAACAAATAAAGACAAATCTGTGTGTGTGTGTGTGTACGTGTGCGTGTGTACGTGTGTGTAAATGTGTGTACGCGCGCGTGTGCGTGCGTGTGTGTGTGTGTGTGTGTGTGTGTGTGTGTGTGTGTGTGTGTGTGTGTACGTGTATGTGTATGTGTACGTGTGCCCACTTGTTTGCATGACCCTTAAGCAGTACTAACTTTCAAGGCTGACATCGGCGTTGCTGTTCCATTCTAAGTAAACTGACATTGCGTTAGCGGATGCTCCACTGCTGCACCAGGCCTCATTCACACACGGCCTTTAATCCTCCCCGTGCCGATGTGTGATTGCAGAGCCAGGTCAGACTCAGCGTTCGCTGTTGCCGAGGGAAGAATGTGCTTCGCTAGTGGAACAGATGTGCCACTCACCATGTCACTGTAGATCTCATCTGCCAGGATGGGGACGCAGTGTTTGGAGGCCACTGAAAAGAAGAAGAAGAAGCGAGTTGGTTCCTCCCTAGGCTGAGGCTGCTTTACAGCCAGCTACAGCATCACATGAGAGCCGCTGACCCTTCAGGATCTTCTGGACGTGGTCCCTGCTGAAGACCGAGCCACACGGGTTGGACGGATTGGTCACAATCAGACAGGACGTCCTCTCATCAATCAGACTCTCCATGTGCTGCAGATCCACCTCCCAGGACTTCTCCGGCTGCGAAGCACAGAGATTCCCTACGTCAGCGTTTAATATGAGGCCCGACTGGAACCGACACTCAGACAGGGATGAGGTAAACAAAGATGGCCGACTCATTCATAGCGTGGTGTAAACTACACATAGTAATACAATTAGTAGCAGTTCTTTATGTGTGTTTAGAGGTTGAGCTCACCAGCAGGTTGTAGAGCTTGACCTTGATGCCCATGGACACAGCCAGGGTCTTATAGAGGGAGAAGCCCGGGCAGGGGACCAGGATGTTGTCCCCCGGGTTGCACAGCACACCGATCACCAGCTCAATGGCCTGACTGCAGCCGCTGGTCAGGATCACGTCCTAAAGAGGGATCAGTTCACGTCACGTTGCTCTGTTACAGGGTCACAATGATCAAGGAGTGGAGCAGTGAACACCTCTGCCTCCAGAGACGCCTCGGGGCAGCTGTAGAAGTTGGCCACCGCCTGCCGGCTCCTCAGGTAACCTGAGGGGGGCGCACGCGGGTCAGACACGGGCACACGCGGAACAACGGGGCGCTGCGGGTGAGGCGGGTGAGGCGGACTCACCCACGGACGGAGCGTAGCCGTTGAACTTGTGGGAGTCCACGGCGTCCCTCATGGCCTGCAGCACGGCCTCGTCGGTGGGCAGGTTCCCGAACACGGTGGGGTCCCCTGCGGCAGAGGCAGCCTCGTTCAAGCACAGCATCGTTACGTCACCACAGCCGGCTCAACGACCTCCCGGGCCGCTCTCACCTATGGACAGGGCGATCATGGCCTTGTCCTTGTTGGGGGTGAGCTTCATCCCGTCCACTATGGCCCGGATGGGGTTCAGCGTGCTGTTCGCCATGTCCGAGGCCTTGACGTCCCACCGCAGCCGGCGGCTCTTGGCTTTGGCCGGGTACAAGCTGCCGTTGACGCTGACGTGGTGGACGCCCTGCTTCCCGTTCAGGCTCCTCGCAGGGACGCCGGCTTTGCCGCCGACTCCGTTCATCTGAACCAAATAAGACTTGCTCTCCATCCTGCAACGGACACGCGCCAGCACCACTTCCAATTCACTTTGTTGTATTAATAAAGGCACGATATGTATTAATAAACGTTTGTTTTGAGCTGTCAGTCTAGCGTCAATAATTAGTTTTATTAAAGTACGTCCAGTCGATAAATTTAATTAATTTCACGGCATCGCAGTGAAAAAAATGTTTCAGACGCTGTCGGAAATTCCATTTAAATGAGCAACATTTATAAATTATATAGAATAATAAGTCTTTTATCTAATTCGTACATTTTTAAAACTTTTATTAACTCTATCAGATTTTGTTACGCCTAATGTTTGTATTTAGAAAACAAAGCAGATGTTTTATTCTCGTTCGTTCAACTGACAGGACTGAGCTTAAAACACGCTGACATAATAACGAAATGGTCTAAACTAAAGCATTCTTTGTGACGTTACCTGAATAAAAGAGTGAACCGCGCTCGTGTCACTCACCTCGTAATAATTCAACGCGTGGCCTGGAGCTCAGTTTACATAAATCGGACGGTGCGCTATGAATCAGGCGGTTTTATACTGGGATCCTCTGACATGGGAGTTGGACCCTGCACATATTTCCATTGGTGGAGGCTGAGGGCTGAGCCACGACACCCACCTTACATCACTAAGCAGATCCATACCACCTCGAACCCTTAACGGCACCAATTACAGAGGAGGAGGGGACTGTGACGCACGCACACAGCGGCAGACGTGCAGAAGTGAAGGACAACAACACCATCAGAATGTATGTTCCCACTTGTAGCTCACAATCACAACACAAGCAGCACGAGCGGGGACTCCTCCAATCAACGTCAATGTTCTTCACAAACAAGGCGTCCTGGCCTGGGTCCAGCTTCCACTGAAGGAAGGAGCATAACAAAAGCAGCTGATGTTTCACAGACACTTATTCACACTAAATCATGTGACCAAGTTGATGGCACCTTTTTCGTTTATTGTATGTCATGCAAGAAAGGTTTTATTCAAACTGAGTCACTGACTTTTGTATTAACTGTGATTCTGATGGAAGTTCTGACGAAGTTCCTCCCGCTGCTCTGCTCTGTCTCACGCTCCGTAAGGCAGGAATCCACTCAAACATGTCACCATCGTCCTCAAGAGCGTTAAACTACTGTGAAATCCTATGGTTTAATACAAGGGATGATACAGTGGGACGGCAGCACTTCACAAAGCAGCTTCTCCTGCATCATCATCATAACTCATCCTCTAATGTTCTGTCCTCAAGTTGTGTGTAGTTTGCTACAATAAATAAAAAACACCTCAGGTTAAAGATGTGGGAGAATGTTCTGAGGCTCGAATGTCCAAAACTGCCAAGTCATTGTGTGGAAACATCGCGGGCGCCCGGGCTCCATAAATCACAGGGCTGAGGGGAGTTCATGAGCCGCCTGTGGTGCAAATGTGGAGACGGAGCTTAGTGTGGTGAAACACACTAGGAGCCCCGGTAGACGAGTGGTGCTCTGAACCAGCAGATGGACCATTACAGCCTTGGTCGACCACCAAACATGGACATGTGGAGTCGAAGCCTTTTAGGCAAATTACAATTAGTAACGCTAACCTGACAACAACAGGAAAAACAAGATGATTGTGTGTCCGTCCCCTGAAAAGGCTGTAGACGAAACTAGTTCCCAGAGAAGCAGACACACTTTATAATGGTTACACTGAAGCAGAACTACAGACAGTGTGTCAGGATCCATTTGATAATATTTAATATCATCCACCTCTTTGGGTTTGAGCTGACTGGTCCCAGATGAAGGTACCATAAACAGCCTAAACCAGTCTGGGTCATTTCTAGGATTTCTACTCGGGTGTGGTTCTGTTTGAGTGGACACACGGTCCTCACCTTTCATTTCTGTGTATGATGAGCAGTTCATACCAAGTTCAAAGTAGTATTTTACTGAGGGTAGACATTACCAGTTTACTAAACTTTAAACTTGCCTAGAGAAAATCTAAATGTTGTGGTTCTATGTAAAATGTCCTTCACAGAGATGCACAGGCTGAACACGGCCAAGCGACAGAACCTAGTGTTGTTCCAGTCTTTCAATGCACTTTAGCCACACAGTCCAAACATCAGATGTGTCTGATGCAATGTGACGCAAAGCCATGTGCAGAACGCTGATTTACTTTACAAGCTCCCATGTTGGTCAGGCCTGAAGAGTCAGTCACATCATCATCCTCATCCTCCTCCTCATCATCATCATCATCATGGTCACATAGACTACAAGGCATCGTATCTATGAAGCTGATTGTGGTTTTAATGGGCACGTACATTATAAATCAACACAAACACATTTAGCCCACACTCTGCACATTGGACTTTGTTATGTCACCAGCTGTGATGCTTTGCCAAGAGCCTCCGTGGCATCAGTGTGTAAACAAGACCAACCAAAATCAACTTTTAGCAGCCAAAACTCCGAAACAGGCTAAACATTACTCCCCTCAAACTACCTTATACAGAGCATTTCATGTCTAACCTCACGTTGATCATGATGTAACAGCAGATGATGAACAGCTGGAGGCTACACGAGAAGGAAGCTGAATCGAGAAATGATCGCAGCAAAAGGAAAATGCATCAAACCAGACAAACATTATTTTTATGTTAAAGCTTAACACGTGTTCAGAGAGAAACGTTTGGTTGTCATTATAGCTGAAACCAGAGGTTCTTGCTCCCAGACAATGAAAAACACTTCCATGTGTGCTTTCTGTTCCCTTCAGGTTGCTTCCATCCTAGTCCTACCAACTATTCCCTGCACAGGGTAAATACAAATATGCCACCATGCAGAGAGCTGGGCCTGTGTCAATGAGAGGATGCGCCGTCTTACACCTACAGTACATGACCGGCTGCTGAGCTGCATCAAAGGCTTAAGAGAGCCCATCATGTCTCAGATCACGCTTACTTTCTGGGAGGTCTAAGGATGAAGTGTCCCAATCGGAGGCCACTGCTTGGAGTAGTAATGACTGAGTGATAAACATAAAAAATAAATACTCAGGATCAACCTCAGCACCATACAAACCACCTTACCTACTGTGATCAGTGAGAGTCATACATAACATGTTGGCTGAAAAGTCCATTATTTTTCCTTCTAAGTAACATTATTAAAATATTAGTAAAAGTCTCAATCCTTCAGTGTTTCATGCACATTTCAGGAGGCGCCTCTTCTTCTTAATACGAGGTTTGTATTCAGGGTCGTCATCGGCCACGTCGCTGTCACTGCTTGAAGACTGACTGGAGTAGAGTGTGTTTGGATCAAAGGAGGACTCGGAGTCATCATCCTCCTCCGCCCTCCCGCCTGGATCGCAGGGAGCGTAGCATCTGCCCTCCGTAGACCTGTAACAGCAGCTGGAGCTCAGCCTTGTCACGGCCACGTAGGACTGGAGCCACGTGGACGGCAGCAGCTCGGCCTGACTGGGCAGTGACCACGTCGTGGCCGCGGTGGAGACCTTGCTGTCACACCTGAGGCTCAGATGATCAGTGTTGGTGCCACAGGAGTGAGGTCGCATCTGTACAGGAGCAGATCTGCTGCTGTGCGTCTCAGGATGAGGTGAGGTGGAGTTCTGAGGGACAGGGTTTGGAATAAACCCCCTCGGAGCCTCTAAATGTCTCGTGTTGGTGCAAGATTGTCTATATTTTCTAGAAAGTCTGGACAAAGGTTGTCTGGACGTCAGGTTGGGGAGGTGGACACTCTCTGGTGGGTTGATCAAAGAGTCTTTGTCAGGTGAAACATGGGGATGAGAGCAGGTTGGAGTGTTTTCGTCACTAGGCACCATTAAATGATCTGAAGATGGCCGAGTGCTCCCGCTAAGCAGCGGAGCCACGTCTTTGGGCGAAGGCTGAGGAACAGGTGCCTTCTGGGAGGTGCTGCCTGCTGACCCTGACCCCGCGCCGCGCTGCTCTGACTGCGACGGCGGCGGCCGGTCAGGGGGACTCGAGATGAGGTTGGACGGCGTGAGGTCCTGTGACGAAGAGGAGGACGAGGAGGAATGGAAAAGCGGTGGCGACCAGGAGAGGTTGGCCTGGAGCAGCAGCTCCTCTGAGCACTCGTCAGGACACTGGTGCAGGATGCTGCTCACCCATCTCTGGTGTCTGGAGCAGAAGTGGGGCGAGGCGGCCGGCTCCCCCCTCCTCTCACAGAGCTCCTCGGAGCCCTTGTTCCTGCTGTTTTCTTCCACCTTCCTGACTCCATCACCAGCGGAGACCCCTTGGTGGTGTCCACTAACGCCTGTGCTGTCTGTGGCCACGTCGTGGGCAGCCTCCCCTCGCCGTGGCTTGAGACCAACCTTTAGGGAGTACAGACAGCTTGACGGCTGAGAGCTTTCCATCTCAGCCCCTCCGTTTCCAGATGGTTGAGAAATGCGACAGAAAGGAAAGTCTGAAGGAATGAACACAAGTATATGTGGATTAAAAAAATGCATCACGTTGACATTCCTGGAGCTTATAGTAAAAAGGAGGTGATGCTATGTAACATCTGGATCTCCCTAAACATACGTACGTACGCCTGTTACTATACTGCATTGGGGGTTAATTTTTTAAACTCAATTTAGCACAAACACTGACTGGGAGTCGTTTGATTTTATTCATTTATGTCCAGTATTATTTATCTACTAATCATTTAATTCATGTTTGCTGCATTTTTCAATCTTACATAGATTTGATTTCATTACACACTGGTTTCAGTTCATGTTTAAGCACTATTCAATCCATTTCACCTACCTGCCTGAACTATGCTATTTACCGTATTCACTCAGCAGACATTATGATATGTAATGTAAATGTAAATTATGTAAATCCTATGGCAACAACAAGTATAGTCAATCTAAAGGTGCAGTAACAACAAAGTTCTATCTATAAAACCTGACAACATTCATATGGTTGTGTGTGTTTTTGAGGGCCAGTACTTCTTACCACAGTGCAGCAGTTTCTTTAAGGTTGTTGCTATGGCGATGGAGTCACAGGTAACTAATTCCAACAGCTGCTTGTCCTCTTCAGTGGCAGGACTTGATTTCCTCAGTATCTGGTTGACACGTCAAAATGAATTTGATCACTTTTTAAGTAATGTTTTTTTTGTTGTCTGACCATCAGCCTCTAGAGTCAATAAACACAAAGCACTGGTACGTCCGTGACTTACTTCAAGCACCTGATACTCAATACTGTACTGAAAACCGTGCCAGATGTTAGATATGTCTTTAACCACACAATCATAAAACTCACACACATAAAACACATACTTTGTCAACGTAAGTGTCTCCTTTTAACACGGCCTCCAGCTTGTGTAGATACTGCAGGAGCCGGTCCTCTAACTTCTGGGCGTAGTGTTCACCGTACTGCTCGTCCATGTGTTTCTGGAAGACACACAACATACATCATGCCGGACAACGTTTACTGACCTATCTTAATATCTCCTGCTCCAGGTTCTTTCTATGTTCTTCTATAGCACCAATTCACAACTGACATGCGACAAGCAACCACTTTACACATTAAGAATTAATAGACAACTACAAGAGAGACAAAGATAATGAGATGCAGTAGAAAGGTGGAAAGTTAGTGGCCCAGAAGTGGCTCTAATGAGCAAAGTAGAGGTGATTTGTGCAAATTTTCCTCCCTGAATCACAATGTGTGTGTGGTAAGTTAGTGTAGGCCTCCACTTTAGCTCTACAGTGCATCCTGCTGGATAGAAAATAACCAACAAGGGTAGAGACAAGCCTGGCAGACACGAGTATCAACACGCAGACACACACACAAACACTAAAGGCAGTATGTGAAACAAGCCAACCTTCATATAATCGTTACGTTTTTCCTTGTCCACAGCGAGAGATTGTGCCAGTGTCTTAAAGTCCAGATGATTTTTTCTCATGAGGAACATGTCAAGCTGGTTCTATGGCACAGAAAGAGAACATGTTGTTGTTGTTGAATCACTTCATTTCTTCATCTCCACCAAATCGAGGCAAACGTGTGTGTTTCAGTAGCAGCAGGACAGGAAACAGGACTTACACACTGATCTTGGTACTGAGGTAGTTTACTTGGGAAATAGGTGATGATTTTACACACGGTGTCAAGGGTTCCTCTGCCTGTCCGCAGCATCCACATGATGACCTGAACACAGACACACAGGTATGTAGGCATTTCAACTCTAACACACAATGCTGATCAATGCAAACGCAAGACTTTTCCATACCATAGTCTTGAGGCCAAAGATGATCTTCATGTGTTTGAGGGGAGTCACTAGTCCTGGTAGAAGCCTGTAAGTGGCCTCCACAAACCTCATCACTCTGTCAAAGTGTTCCACGTCCCTGTTCTTCACAATGGAGAACACCTGCGCAGAGGCCACACGCAGCCTCAGGGAGTCTGTCAGGCTGGTGGGCTGTGAGTCCGTGTCAGGCCAATAGGCCGGATCCAGAACTGTGGGTAAAGACACGGTACTGGTTCAGTTTCCAAACACCCATTCTTGACTTTAATATTTCTAACCAAATCAATTGGTTAGAATCGCTGCAATCAATCAATCAACTGTTCATCTCTAAACAGTTATTATAGTCCAGTAAAGTTACTTGTGCCAATGCTTTGCCAATAGAACAGTCCGGACATATTCATGTAGTGCTTATGTAGTGTTTAGTGCTGTGACGTCACTGAAACCAACCTTCCTGTAAGTCGAGCATCCTGTGAGTCCATACGTGCTCTATGATCCGGGCCAGCAGCTGTGGACGGCCGTCCGTCCGCGGGCCGCGGGCCTCCATCGGGCCTCGGTGGTCGTGGTGGTGCCGCTCTACGCTTTCTGTGGGGTGGAAACGCTCCGGGCCTCGACCGCTGCACCTTCTATGCATCGGACATGTACCGACATGCTGAACGACCCCTGGCGACGTAGTTTGCAACTCCTTCAACGTTCAAAACATTACAGACAAGTTAAACTCGCAGTCTCTCTTCAAAATAAAGGTTGTTTGAACGCTTGATACAATACTCCCCATAATGTGGCGCGTCTGGACCTTTATTGTGAAAATTGTTGTAACGCGGATGGTTGATGACCTGGAAGTAGTTTGTATAAACCCGAATACTGTTTTATTCTCATTGTTTTAAAAAATATGATGAACTTTGATTAAAGTAAATTATTTATTTACAACGCATTTTAACGCGGATTTTGGATTTATTTAGCTTGTTACATTTTAATTTATTGCTACCTTTATATTTTACAGTTTACTAAAATGAGACAGTGGCGGTGACGCCTTTGACGTCATCAGAAGCGACCCTCTCTTCATTTGACACAAGCGCCCGCTACGTAACCTGCGTCTGTTTATCATACAAATGGATTATTGAATGAAACAAGCTTCGACACTACGTAAGTAGTTCCGTTCACCACCTTGCCCGTGCGGTCAGAGTGGCTCAGTCTCACTCTCTGTACTGTTTTACCGCTGATGATGTCACTGTGAAGCCGCCTTAGATACATGTGCTGGAGTTGCTGCACACATCCAGTGCTCCAATACTCAATTATGACAAGTTCCTACTATAACGCACAAGACAACATGCTCATGGAGACAGACGGTGTTGGTGTGTTTGTGCCTGTATTATGAATGAAACATTTTCATGGCAAAGTCTGTGAGACTGTCCCTAAAGGCCTCATCAATATTAAAGTTAAAATGTTAGTCTTGTTCCAGAGTAAGTTACATGCTGTGGATCGAGGACCTCTGATAAACCAAGTCTTCCTCTTTTGCAGCTTCACCCTCAATGTGTAATTGTGGTGGAAATTTCCCATAAAGAAGCAGATGAGAGAGTTGTCCTTTTGTGCGATTTATTGAAATAGTAAAGAAAATAAAAATAATGGGGAAAGCAAATAAAAAGCATGGATGTTGATCGTGCACATCAACAAACCAAAAACCAGCTGGGGAGATCAGTGCACACACCACGAAGGTGTGATGCAAAGAGCCCACGACCCTTAAGTTGCTTCTGCCTTTTAACCCCTTTCTCTGGCTCTAGTGGAATGTCTCTCTGCAGCAATGGAATTGTTTGTGCCACCTTATCTCGCTGTGAGTGAGAATGTTTGCTTTCTCACTTCTGCATCGTCATGTCTTGTTATCCAAAGGAAGGAACACCGAGCTTCCAAGACAAGATGCATTGGCTTTAACAGCCTTGGGTCTGGTGGGGAGTCAGATAGGAAGGAGCCAGAGTCCGGGTGTAAAAGACAAACATATATCATAAATTATTAGTCAGTCAAATGGAGCATCAGATGTTTAGACTTGATGTACGTCAGGGCACAAGAGATTATTTGTTTGTGTAAGAATGTTTAGTATTGCACCTAACCAGCACATGACGAGTGTGTTGGATAAGAAACAGCACTAAGGTAAAATTTTTCCATTACAGTAATCCAGCTCCACCATGAACGTCAGAACATGCGTCGCTCTTCTGCAGCTCTCCAGAACAGGGCTCCCACGCCACACAGCCACAGTGTCTCTGTGCAGAAACCGACCCTTGAGTTTCATAACGGAACCGTCACCCTTTCTGTCACGTGCACCTTGCAGTCGCTCTTACTGCAGTAACACCAAGGTACGCTCCTACCTGCAGTACATGAAACGGAAGGTCATACCTGGCCCGAGTCCTCCGTACAGCCATGTGTGCCAGGTCGGGGACCCAGTGCTGCGTTCAAATGCAGCTGCTGTTGACCCTTCTGCTGTAACAGGCCCTGAGATCCAGAAGGTCATCAGCACTTTAGTGAAGGTAATGCGAAAACTGGAGTGTGTGGGACTGAGTGCGCCTCAGATTGGGGTGCCGCTCCGCATCCTGGCCCTGCAATATCCCCAGAAGATGTTGGAGGAGAGTTCACCTGCAACAAGGGAGGCCTGCGGCCTGTCTGTCCAGCCCCTTAGGATCTTTGTGAATCCCCAGCTAAGAGTGCTGGATGGCCGGACAGTGCTCTTTCAGGAGGGCTGTGAAAGCATCTCAGGGTTTTCAGCCACAGTTCCTCGCTACCTGTCTGTACAGGTGTCTGGTACGTCTGCTTCCAGTGACACAGAACACACTGACTACATTTGCCTTCAGCTAAAGCAAGTTGTCTGTTTTTAATAAGGATGTGAACTGAATAGTTCTGGTGTCATATTAATTTCTCAACAGACCATATTGGACACATTTCACTTATTGTTCTGGCTTCTCTGCAGGTCTGAACGAAAAGGGTGAAGCAGCAACGTGGCAGGCCAGTGGCTGGTCAGCTCGCATCCTCCAGCATGAGATGGACCATTTGGATGGGGTCCTTTACATCGACCGCATGGACAGCAAGACCTTCATCAACAGGAACTGGCAGACGTACAATGAATAGACTACAGACAGGAGAGAGCTGTTGGTTTTAAAGTTCACTGTGACCATGGACCCACCACTGCACTGCAGCTATATGATTAAAAACAACAAAAAGCCTTTCAGGTTGAACTGCACAGACAATGTTTGATGAACAATCGGGTCATTATAAAAATCCATGATGATGCTATCACCTTGTCCAAAAATGTTTAAATGCTGTTAATACATTAACAGAATGAATAATTTGTAAACAATAAAAAAAAAATCATTAAAATTTGCACAAATTAAAATTTATGTTCATTCATATATTTGAGCAAAAAGATGTACAAATGTAATAAGAATAGTTACCAGAGAGTGAAACTTTGACACCTCTACAAATACTAATCTCTGGACGTTAAATGTGATTTCTTCAAAGAAGGTGAAGAATTTAAGGCTGCTCAAAAAAGCAGCTTTAAGTTCCCTTTACAAGCAGTCATTTACTGTATAAACTGTGTTCAATGCTCAACTTTCGTGTGTAATTAACATTTAATTATATAACCACTAAGAAATAATAAGAAGAAATGCTTATCAAATAGTGAATCATCTGCTTCATGATTCTTGTTAACAAGTTTCCTGTTCAATGACAATAATCATATAAGAACAACATATTCAGAGTAAGCACATTTAAAAAATGATTTAATTTTGTTAGTTGTGATGCAACAAAAATTTAAACACGAAAGCTGATTCCTCAGGTGCTGGTTAGTCTGGTATGCAACAACCAAATCCACCGTCACGAGACATCTGCTCATTTAACACAGAAACGGGCAGTAGATGCAGATGAAGGCAGGTTCCCTTGTGCTGTGCCAAGCTACATTGATAAGCTGAAAAACATTTCACATTTGTGACACAGAAGCCTGTATGATCTATTATACTTGTGTATATTGGCTTCACTCAGTTTCAACTTGCTTCTGTACTGGAGCATATATTCCAGTGAACCTAAACCCAGCACCTGACAGTGCAGAAACCATCCTCTCTACAGCAACGCAAACAAACACCAGCAACTGTGGGTGGGTGTTCGCGACCCATCGTGGTTCGGAAGGAAACCTGGATTGTCCACTGGGCACGCCTCATAGCAAGCAACACTAAAAAGGTAAAGTTGCCCTTTAAGGTACGTAAGGTAAAAGTAAAAAATATTCCTCTGTATGTGTACTTGTCCTAGGTCTCGTCATCATTAGGACTATGTAACGCTGATGGGATGTGGTTGGTGAATGAGTCATCAGATGACTCTTGGCACTAGGTTGAAACATTGTCTCCCTTGTTTTCATTTCTTCAGTGATGCGTGTGGCAGATTTGTTTCAGCTGTAGACTTTAAAAAACAACGACACGACTAGTTTCAGACATCATTGACTAATGAACGCACTAATTACCGTTTTTTAGCACCATGTCAAGGCAACAACTGGATCTTTTGTTATAAAAGGTTCTTAGTAGAAGCACAAACATTTAAGGCTTTGTGATTTCGCTACTTGTGCCTCATTAATGAAATCACACAGAGGACGACTGGTCAAACGTTTGGCCACATGTGCATTCAAGTGGGGTCCTGTACCAACAGTCTCTACAGTACTCGCTGCCACAGTATCTACACAGAACCAGAGGTTTTCTGGAGCACAGCCTCCCACACTCACACACTCCCAGTTCTTTGACCATGTGGTGAGATTTGCAGTACTCTCGCTCTTTGCAGGACTCCGAGTGGAAGACACAGCAGCTGTGGCACAGAAGGCGAGGGTCCAGCTGGGCAAGGTTGCAGCACTCATGGTAGGTGATCGCTTTAGGCTTCGGTTTAGGACAGTCGCTTCGCACCAACGAGGACATCACCGTGCTGCCGCTGGGGACAATTTGTGCTGCACTCCTGTCGCTCACTCTAAGGCTTTCGTTTTGTGCCGACACCGAGCCCGATCCTGCCATTGAGTCCACTGCAACATCAGGGCGGCGTTCCACATGGCAGCTCCCAAGAACGGCACAGCTCTTACTGTCTGTCAGTTTGCACTTAGCACAGTGTTTCATTGTAGGATAGGAGGAATTCTGGAGACAGCTGCATAACTGATTGGCTTCAGCCTTCTTCATACCAAGCTCCACCTCTTCCAGCTGCAGGCTGTGCAGCTGGGGCTGGTCTCCTCCATCCAACTTCGACTCGTTGCAGGTTTGCTTGCTTTGCCTTTTGTTGACAGATGAGCTTCTGTGGATATTGGACTCTACAGGTGATGTCTTTGTCAGCTGGCAGTTGAGCATGGAGATACAGCTGTGCTCTCCAGTGGGTGGGGAGGCAGATGTGGAGGGCAAGGACATAATTTCATTGCTGTGCATCTTCACAGCTTTGGGTGATCCGAGGGGAGACGCCCAGATTAAAGAGCGAGGACCCTCATCATCTACACCCCCTATCTCCTTCTGCCCCCCGTTAGCCAGTACATCTGTGTACAGATCTACATCCACATCTGCATCTAATGGCTCAGTGACTGGCTGCTGGACCTTCAGGGTCTTTATTGTGTTTTCCAAGGCAAACTGTTGAGAAACATGCACAAAAAGCAAGTGTAAAGTATTTAACCAGAGTAAGATCTTGTTGCTTGTGTTTATCTGTTGATGGGGCAAATTTAATTCAGGAAATTATAAGTATTACTGTACTATTTCACATATATTTGAATTGCTTTGTGTGTCAGACCTGCCCCTTTCCATCACTGGATTTTATGGATTAACCCACCTGAACACTGTGGCCTTTCTGCCTCTCTCGCACCACACTCAGCTCCCAGTCAGCCTCACCAACATGGCTCCCCAGGACCTTCTGGAGGAGGCAGCACTCGCAGCGGGCCAAGAAGAAGGCACAAGACAAGCGGAGGAGGTCTTCTGGAGTGGCAGTAGAGGTTCTGGATGACTGAAGGTGGAGCTGTTGCTGTCGAGAAGAGCCGGGCCTGTACCCCAACAGCCCGAACACTTTCTCGATCTGGGGCATTGAGAGCACCGGCTTGATGCAATGGGTGAACATACCGGAGTACATCTGAGACGAGTGAAGAAAGTAAAACAAACAAAGCCTCAAATGAAAAATGCATCACGATTATAAATGTCATTTCTATTTAAACATATAATCTGCAGTGTCAAGTCTATTTTTTTAGCCAACCTTGACGACTTTGTACTCCTCCCTCCAGGGGCTGAGGTAGAGGTTCAAAGCTGCTTGCTCAAGGACCTCAAAAGCTTTAGCCAGGCCTTGTAATCCAGCTCTGCCTCGGACTCTCCCGGCGCTGGGCGTCGATACCGCTGCTGCCTGCGCGAGCGACTCCTCCATCAGCCTCAGCGGATCCAGACCCAGGCAGTGGGTGTCGTCAGTACTTCCCTCCTTCAGCAGCGCCTCCACCTGGTCCCATAACTCCTGGTCACTACATGTCAAGTTGGTGCCTCGTCCCACGATCTGCTTCTCCAGACTGTGCTTGTAGGCAGCCTCTAGGTCGCCGAGTGTTGGCCGGGAGTTGCTCATGTCTGCTGTGAGGGAGACCGTGACGTCACTTCTCGGCTGATAAGGGCTTTGCCGCATTAGGTGATGAGATTTCATTCAAACACCACCACGGTTATTTTAATTCGATACCAGTGGGTTTCGTTCCTTGTGGTTTCCATTGGCATCCATTTGTCAGAATACTGCAATTACTAATCAGCCAAAGATACTTGTTCGTAATCGAAAGTGAAAGTTATGAGTGTGAGCAAAACTGTATATTCGAAGTAAACAAACCTGTTGACCCACTATTTGTAGTTACACCACATTCATCAGTGGAAACAGTCTTTAGAATGTTAGCATTAGCTTGGCGTACCTGCTCACTGACTAAGGCTAAGCTAGCTCACTTTGCTAAATTAACAGTTCATATGAATCCAAGTACTGTTGCCTTTGTTACTCAGAGTAGCACTGGAACTTAGCGGGTTAATTCGGACGCTGTCATTCGTTTCACATTCATTTCAATCTACCAACCATCAAAATACGAACTTTTTAACGCGTTGGGTTCAGTTTCATTTTAGGGGAAAGTCCCCAAAGAAGCGCCTCCGAAGCAAGTTGGACGTCGCTTTGAAAACAGGCCGAATTACATTTTGACTCAAGCTGCCTTAAAAAAACGGCGAGAGTCCGGTTCGGGAGCTTGAGCTCTGGCCCGACACCTCAAAACCGTTCATTATAGACGCGGGTCCGCGTGTCGAAGCTAATGTAACGTCGCTGCTAACGTTGAGCCGTGAGTCGTAGGAGCGAGTGAGAGCGGACGCCGGACGCGGCCTTACCTCTGCCGGGCGCCTGCCTGTGAACCTCAAGCTCTGGCCCATGGACACGCTCCCTGGCGCGGCCGACGCAGACTGGTTCCTGCTCAGGGTTGGGGTTTAGGTAAACACTGTCACGTGGACGGCGTCAGACAGGGGCGCGCGATGGCGCTGTGAGGGCCGGGGGGCGGGGGCCCTTACCTAAACGCTATCAGTGTCATGTCCCTAACAGAAAATACTACAATGCAACAGAAACTACTCAATTCAGGTATATAGGATCAATTCACAAAAAATCAATCTGAAGGCACTTTACAAAGTAGCCCTAATAAAAACTCTGTCTAATGAAAGGGAAACAGAACAACTACAACAGAAAAACACAAACCTATGAAAGTACAATGGTGGTGTGTTGTTGGATTGAAGGAAAGGTGAGGAAGATAGAAGTACATAAGAGTGTATGAGTGTATGACAATCCCCCCAGCATTTAAAGCATATGGCATGGCTAAGACATGGTTCAGAAACCTGAGCAGCTCTGGCTATCAGTTTTATCTAATAGTAAGGTTTTAAAACCAGTATTTCTTTTGTTATATTATAATAGGTATATTTACTGATTTATTATTAAATCAATAAGCGTTATGCTATAGGTGTGATTCTGATAGTGTATAAAAACATTGACATTGACATATGCCAATGTTTTTATATCAGAAATCACACCGATGTCAGTTCTCTATAAAACTGCAAGACAACCAAATCAGCTTGGAAAACCAATAAAATCCATATTTCCACAATGGTGCTGGGTAATGTTAAGCAAAACCTGGGTGTGGTGACGTTTTCTCTTTAATCTAGGAAATATACCGATACGATCTTACTTAGCCTTCAAACTAAACACAACAAACAACATGGTGCAAATAAAACCATGAGGAAAAAAATAAAAGATGCGCAACCAATATGCTTGTTGTTCTAGTAACAGAGCAAAGGTTTTCACTGTCTGCTTGCTACGACCTGTCACTAGATGGCAGCATTTCAGCCCCTATTTCTGCGTGAACCCACTGACTTTCTCCCACGTCAGGATTCATCTCCCTGTCGCACGCACGCGCACGCACACGCGCACGCTCTTTTGTTGACCTGTAGGCGTGGCTTCAGCGGAGAAGGGAGGAACTGTTGCGTTTAAAGCATCCTGTGCACCGGTGTCCAGCTTCAGAAGGTGACATCCTCTGGTCCAGCATGGCAAACTCGGACAGGGTGGTGTTGGCTTTGGGTGGAGCGGGCACGGTGGGCTCAGGGATCGTCAAGGCGCTGCTGGACAAAGGTAGGTGCTCCGGCCGCAACATCCAAACTCACTGGAGAAGGTCTAAGCCGAGGGAAATATATGAAGGATGTACTTTTTTTATGCTGCAGGCAGAAAAAAAGTTCACACAGATTAGGGCAAAATATCTAATACGTAATATGTCACACGGGCTATGAAGCAATCAGGATGAATTAGTAATAGTATTTCTTCTGCTGTGCATAAACAAAGACTGTGGGTGTGGATGCTTGTGGAGGTGTCTTCATGCGACATGGCCTGTTTTCTGTATGTGTAAAGGTTTTAAAGTGGCAGTGATCTCCAGGGACAGCAGCCGACTGGACAAGCTCAGATCCTTCGTGTCTCCCAGCACCAAGGATAATCTCACTGCCATAGTGGGGGATGTAGGTGAGTGGGCTGCAGCTGGTTTACTGGTCTCCACAGCCCCGTGTGGCATCAGGCTGATCAGATGTGTCAGTGCAGAGTCCCCCCTCAGGCGTTCAAGGGTTGCTCATTAGAGAGGTGTCAGAGCATCATGCGTTTACTGTGTCTGTCATGGGTGTGAATCTGTTGACTAACTGGACTCTGGTGCTGGACGCGTTCCAGGCTCAGAGGCGGGAGCAGAGCAGGCCAAGCAGGCCCTGCTGAAGGCCGTGGGCAAGGTGACCGACGTGGTGTCGTCCCTGGGCTTCAGCTGGTGGCAGGGAGGACCTCCACACACCCAGTCCCTCAAAGACCTGCACTGGGTGAGAAAACGGAGCAGTGCGGGAAATGGAGGAGGTTCTGTGTTTCGTCTGACTGCGTTCATGTTCCTCTGCAGGTGATTGAGACCTTGCTATTCAGCACGTTCGTGTCGTGGAAAACCTTCTTTCCACTGGTGAGGGACCGCTCTGACGGTTCCTACACCTTCATCACTGGTGAGTCCTCCGTCCTCCGCTCTACCTGGAGCTCAAGCACTGAGACCCTGACATCAGTCCATCAGAACCCCGTTCTGTCTTCTCCCTCTTCTGTTTCTGTTCTGTTCTGTTCCTTATGTTTGATGTCATGACACATTGTAAGAGATGGCATTTCCCAGATAAACAGCTTGAGTTTCTGTCTGGTGCCCCAGGCGGAGCCGGAGAAAAGGTTCTGATGCCCGGTACCGGCTTCCTGACGGTGGGAGCTGCCAGCACCCTGGCCTTCTGCCAGGTCCTACGAGAGGAGTACCCTGAGGTGCCCTGCAAACTCAACCAGGTGAGACGCAGCAAGACAAGCAGCTGGGACCAAACCAGTTCAAACCAGACAACGAGTTAAAAGCTGCGTCTTGGTCTCCGGCAGGTGAAGATCGACGCAGGTGTCGCCGCTCCAGAGCGTATGGCGCCAGGTTACCTGAACCACTTGGACCTGGGCGAGGGAGTGGCTGCGCTTGTGGAGAGAGGGAACAGCTCCCACAGCGTCTTCACCATCACCAGTGCTGCAGACCTGAAGAACCTGCTCCTGCAGAAGAACCTGTAGATGCGTCTGGACTCAACCGCGCGTTCACGCTCTTTGGTCTGTTCTGCTTCTTCCTCACACGACTGAAACTATCTGCAGCTAATACTGTGTTTTGTTGCTTCTTCCAGTTATTGTGTGTGTGCTGTTGTGTGATGTCTGTAAAAAAGACCTAAGGAATTTATCGTAGTCATATCGCGTTCTATACAAACCTTTATTATTATTATTATTATTATTATATGCTGACATCATGACATCTGTTCATGTCGTCTTCCATCTACAAACCCATGTGGAGTGTTTGACCACTAGTAGTGCTTTCCTGACGACCGGTAGCTGCTAAACATTCATGTAAATATTGCTGATTATTGCAGAGATAAGTAAAAGTGTGAGGTGATGAAGTACTTTTGTCGCCTTGAGTCAGGAAGATCCCACAGTCGGTTCAGTCTGTCTTTGCTTTGACAGGAAACAATTAGCATCTACTGTAAATATGCAGCAATAAATGACATCTCTTCCCCGACTCATGCTGTTTACTGTAGTGTTTTCCTGGAACTGGAAGTGTATTTATTCAAGAGTTTAACATCCAACATGTTCTGGAATTAATATTTTAAGTTGTATTAGATATTTTACTTCTCCTTATTGGAGATCTGTGTTTAGTTTCAGTGTTGTCCATTATGAATACTGGGATTACACAGGTTGAGTAGAGGGAGAAAATAAATACGCAACCAACAGCCAACAATAGTACAAATTATAGCACAAAGCAGAGTTGATGAGTCAGGCCTGACTGCTGAACCCAGTACCCGGACCAGGCACCAGGCCAGAGACACCCAGGGCCAGAACTGGCCCAGTCGGAGACATCAAACTCAGCCTCCAATGGGAGGGTCCGCTCCCCGAAAAGGGAACCCATCGACCCAGACTCCTCCTGCATCAGTGGACCTGCAACATAAGAGAGGGGCCGGGCTGAGGATGGACCAGACACACAACCACCCATTCCAGAACCGATCCACACACTCACCGTGCACTTCTAGTGCACTAGATCGGTCCTTAGGTACCAGCCCCCTACTGTCTCTTTCTTCTGCCACTGTTGTCCCTGAAAGCACGCTCTCAAAGCAGCAGAATGCTGTAGCTGTGCCGTGTCATTGTCATCGAGTCATTGTTTTGCTGTGGACTCTATTGTTAATGTTCCTGCTGCATGGTTGCATCTGGTTGACAGGAGAATGTGGGACTGCTGAGGCTGGGATGGCCAGTCAGGCTTTGTGTCCAACTTGATGGCTGACAGCTCATTTAGGCCAAATTACAATTTGTAATGCAACACACACACACACACACCCTGATTATGATGATTATGAGTCATCCTGTTCAAGAAGAAGAAAAATGGACCATGAGTGTGTCACATACAGGATGAACCTAATACAGCTTTGTTAAGTCTAAAGCAGTGGCACTGATGCAGACCAACAGTTTTTTACATTGTATGTGATGAATCAAACCGCTGTGTTAAAAAACCCAGAACCCAGTACCACTCAGGTCCAAACACCTGCAGTCAGGCTAAGTCTAAGACTCTGTGCCTGATTATCGCACCGTGTATGTTTCATACTTGGCCTTTGGTAGTGTCTAGTACTTTCTGGAGAGGGCTCACTAAACATACAGCAGCCAGGCTAGCTGACTGACAGCTTAGCTGGAGCCTGTGAGTGTGGTACTCAAGGAGACACCGTCCTGCAGCACTATGAGCGGCTGGATCCACACGTGTTTTAACCTCAGCTTGTTGCTTTGGATGTGACTGAGGCAGCCTTCCACACCCCAGAGGATTAAAGTATCCTCAGCCAGATCTGAGGTCAGAGACACACACACACACACAAAGTCACGCTATCTCCACTGGGGTGGGTCCCACCCTGCAAACAGCACACGCTCACTGACACGGCAGTAAAACACACTAGTAAACACAAACATGTGCCAGAAAGTCCCACAAACAAAGTCAATTAAGAACCGACTCCCTCAAAATGTGGTTTCATAAAGTGGTTTGGGGCAAAGCGTCAGAGTATGTGCCAGCAACAGCCATGTTGGAAGTTCCATCCAGACCCGTGAAAATGCTCAGTGGCAGGATGGGATGGAAGACGAGTCTTAGAGCCGATTCTGACATGTAGTAAATGTGATCAATTACCATCTGCTGAACAAACATGATGCTAGAGTATGAATGTGTTTTAGAGAAGACATCTGCACACAACCTAGTAAAACACAGGGCTGTTAGTTAAAGGGAGAGGGGGGGCCTGGTCCTAAACACTTGACTAGTCGAAAGGCAGAAACTTCAGCAGAAACGTCATGACATTGGTGAATATTAATAAAAATCAAACTGAATTAATGTGTCATTTGGTGACTGCTCTCCATCTTTTCCTGCCTCCCATGCAGTTTGTCCGTCTTTTAAGCATCAGTCTCTGGATGATCATTTCAAGGCACCTGTGTTGTCGGTGCTTCATTGGAACCAGTGAGAATCACAATTGTTGTAGTTACACTACATTGCAAATGTTACAGTACAATTACAAAGGGGTTGCAGGTTGAACTGAGCAATGCCCCCCCCCACACACACTTCTTCTGAATTGTATTGATCGTATGCATGTGGTCCTGTAGACGATTATTAGCTTCATGAATTTCTAGAATATAAAAGACAAGAGCACAGCACAGATGGGTGAGTAGAATTAGGATGATGTTGCTGTTCAGCAAAGGCTGGAACATTTATAGCCTCATTGGAATTAATGGAGCCAAACACTCTCAGTGTTTCTCAGTTCTCTTTATTGACACCATCGAACACACAGCAATCCCACCAGGCTTTCACAGTAAAACTGCTTAATAAAATATAATTTACAATGACCTTTTTAAAGCATGGACTAATGTACAATAAACAATTTACATAAAGGTACTGTATTAATTTACTTTGCAATATTACAGAAACCTAACGTTTGATATAATTACATAAACATTTATTAAATCTGCTCTTGGTGTCACCAGTAACAATGGCTCTTTTCACATCTCTTGGATTCCTTCAAAATAAAAGCAACATTAAATATTAAAAAAGGTCAGTGTGTAAAACTGTAATTTTCTTGAAACATGAAGGCAAGGTTGGTCTGCAGGTGCAGATTTTTGCCAATGTTCCTGTGGTTGGGACCATGCTGCATCACAGCACAAGGAGCGTTTCTAGAAATGCTTCAGGAAATAATGATTTAAATTTTAATTATTCTGCTACGCTTGAACTATTTTACCTCAACATCCGCCACTGGACGTTTCATTTCACTATATGGATCTTTGTTGGACCTTGTGTGAGCAGATGCGACAGGTTTTTACTCATCAGCGCATGTCAGATGGCTGCTCTGACAATCACCCAGTGTAGCCTCACACACAAACACGTCCCATTTCTGTGTGAGTCTCTGGATGCACTGAATAGCAGACTTAAATATCACACACATTTTAATTAGCCTGTTTTTTTGGGAGAAGCCACAAGGTAAAACATTTGAGTCAGTGTTAGTCTTAGACATTCCATTGTAAAACAAATACACAAACTTGAGCCCATACAAAACCTTTGCGGTGCATTTTTAGACATCCATCTCATATGTGGCACCAACAGTAACCAAGACAACCAGTGTTCTTGTTTAAACTTTTAGTCCACCCTGATATGTTGGAAAGGACTCAAAGGCACCGGGTTTGTCCTCCAGTGGACAAAGGACTTCTTAAATACACAACATGAACAGCTCAGCTATCGTCTCTGGAGAAAATATGCAGCAGCCTAGAACAAAAACAGTCAACAACACAGTGTAGAAATTAAACTAAAAGACGACTTGTGGTTTCAACCATGATCTCTCCCCAGTTCCCACTTCTCAACCAAGTAACCGCGCAAATGAGGGCAGTGGCCTGCAAAGTCAAATATTTAGGAGGGGTGGAATCATTGTGACTGGGAGCGGTGTCAGTTGAGGATGTCACATTTTATAACATTGAGCGTCATCACATCTCACGCTGCTGAGCAGCAGTGTGCAAACATCAGCGCAGGCCCCACTGAGCAGAGCATCAGCTTCAGTCGATATACCACCATCTACCACAACTGACGTTCACGCTGCTCTGACAACTGGATTCAATATGTCACAACCTCTCATTCATCTGTCATCTCAGCTCTGACTATCATTCTTGAAGCTGTTTAAAAACACAATATCTGCTCAGGCTCTAATATTAAATGTTTGTGAATAAGCATCTAAACTGAAATCTGACAATGCACACATTTATTTGGATGAGTGTGAAGTATAGACTTTACCTTTATTCTACGTGAGTGCATCTGGAAGCTGAGCTCCTAAGTGCAGTGACTCGACGTAGGCCAGGGCGCTCTGCATGGACGTCAAACAGTAGCCTTCCTCTCCTATCAAATAACTGGCAGAAAAAAAAGTGTGTTAGCTGGCAAACGGATTGTCTCAGAAAGCAGGGGCCAGTTTGTCCAATTAACAAACAATGAATTAGGTTCCGTCATCGCTTGGTGGAAGTAGCTCCACACGCCTTCATCTGCGTCAGCAAGTTATTCTGGAACACGCCTGTACAGTTCATGCTCTGCCTGTTTTATCAAGCTTGTAGCACAGTAAGGGCTACAGTATACTATATAGAAAACCAACGAATCACAAGTTTTTTTTTTAATTATAACAAATACATTTTCAACTGATTAACACAAATATCAAAACACTTCATACACTCATATTTTAATTTTTGACAGTACTTCTAGAAACCTGGTGTCACTGACATTCATGAGGCATTTCTCAATCTTTTCTGGGTTAGACACTGGGAATATAAGATCAATTCTATTAAAATGTAATAAAAAAAATAAATAAATATGGAATTAACAAACAAAAAAAATCTACACAAGTGTAAACCTTTTGTCTCATTCCATCATCAGCTGAATGCACGTTTTATATCTCAGGTGGTTTATACACCATCAAGAGTGAGGACATTCAAACATAAATAGAATGACAACCAAACGTAGCCAATCAAAGACTCTGGTTCATCTTTGTGACCCAGGCTTCTCCTTCCTCTTGACTCATTCCAACCCACTAAACTACATATTCATTAAGTAAGTCTTAATTTGGAGTTTTATAGAGAAGAAAAACCAAAATCCCAAATAGTCTGACATTCTTTGGCCACTGCAAATCTACCAGCTGGCTCCTTCAGCCTGCTGCAGACCTGGGTGTGGTCCGAGTTCTCACGCAAACAGTCATTGTGGCCCATCTCAAATCAAGAGTCCAATTGTTCGAACACCTTGGTGCTACTAGAACGTTAGCGGGTGTGTTCGGTCTTACATCACAGTTACCTCTAAAGAGAAAACTTTTTGTACAGGAAACAGCTGCTAAGACTAACAGCTACCAGTCAGTCAAACTGGATGATAATTCAAGCTGTTAGCAACCTTAGTTTAAGTGTACTTGTGCCCCATGGAGGAGGCCTGAGTCACTTACCCTTCATGAATGAACTCCTCCAAAGCGGCACATTCAGACACCAGCTGAGGACACTGACTGCGCAGAGCCACGAAGGACAGGATGGGCAACAGGTCGTCTGCACCGCTGTTGGAGCAGAGAAGGAAAACAGGAGTAAAACACACCGTGACATTTCAGAGCGCCGCGTCCATAGGGAGCTGCTCATAATAGGACACACGTTCGGAGATGGAAATGATAAACATTTCTTTGCCTCCCCAAGTTCTTGTGGCTTGGGAGATGATGAATGCCTGATAGCTTTCTCCTTGTTTGCAGACAGAGCGTTTGTTTATCAGGACTCTCACGCAGAGCTAAGCGCTTGCTTGCAGCTTTGCGTGAGAAGGTAGGACGCTGGCCCTCGACAGACCAAGTCGCATGCAACCGGATCCTTGACTCGTTCAGGTTCTGGAAGGTGTGGACGGTCTCATGTAACCGCTTAGAGTTGGATCTTACGGTCACAGCCCTGAATCATAATCTTCTCAATTCACTCCTGTAAACACACACATCCATCCTCTCCCAAAAAACTGGTGTCTCTGCATTCCAGACATAATGCACACTGACCACTGACCTAAACACCAAGTCCTGGAGCATACTGGGTTTCATTATGGCTTTGACAATTCAGTAAGAAGGCAAAATGGAGGATGTAGGGAGCAATGATGAGCAACGAATCAGCAAAAAGGCAGAGAGAAATAAAACAACTAAACCAAAAGGTGCTTCCAGTTGGTCAAAGGCAATGGACAAAAAGCCCTCTACATCAGATTCGATGCAGAATCAGGAAACAGGGACTTGAAGAAAAAGTGATAGATTTCAAGAATGAACTTATTAAAATGCACTAGTCTGAACTGCTGCTTATGTTTGCTACAGAAATTTTCAATAAAAGATCACGTCTCAGTAAGTAAGACGTGATCACAATTCTGCTCTACAAAACTAAATAGAACAAATCATAGATTGTGTCTTCTACAACGTTTGACTTGTCTTCAAAAGAACCAAAACAAATTTTATGCAGAATGATTCATTGTATTTTCTTACTCTATGTTTTATCGGTGAGTACAGACTCTCAGATCCTTCGAAAAGGCTTCGAGTGTTGCACCCAGGCAGCTACTCTGCCACCTCTGATCACTTCACATGCTCCAACAAGAAGAGACAGATATGGAGCAGCAGACATGACGTCAGCCATTCTCAAGAAAACAAAGTGACCAAAACTAGACTGCACTAAACTGAAAATTTAAAGCATCAACAGCAAAAACACTTGAAATGATCATGGTCTTAAGAGCAGAAAATGTTTAATGCACTTCACCTTGCTCCAGTGCTCACTTGTACAGTAAATAAAAACTTGGTGTCTCCATGAGGTTCACTGCCCCCTCAAGCCTTTGTTTGACTGCTCATCACTGTTTTCAACAACCTGCGTCTCTCCTGCCTGCCTACACGCCCAGACACAACGACCCACTTTCTGGCTCTGCCAGGAAGAGGCAACGGACCCAGGACAGCCCCATGCTGTGCCAGTCCCAGAGGAGCACTAATGAGGCCTGACAGGCCCGCTACCAAGCCCAGTGCTTCCAGTGGACTGTTTAAGAAAAAAAAAAAAAAAGCTCTTACTCTTCTTGAACTTAATGGGCAGCTTTAGATTAACAGAGCAAATAAATCTTCCATAACTTCATATTAACAAATTTTATATTTATTTAGACTTGCTGAGTCAAAATAATGCGTGACCAACCAACACAAAGACTGACTCACATGGCAGCTGTTGTGGGTGTAGCATCCGCCTCATGGATACACCGATACTCCTCAGCACAGGCACAGATCTGGCGTAACGTCCGTACTTCAGCAGAAGCATCAATAGTAGGATTCAGGAACTTTCTTTGTGCCATATACAGATGCAACTAAATGAAACTAATACATTTTCACATTTGCTTTTCAGGTAATCAGACCATTTTTACTTTGACTCATTTACACATACATGTCACTAAATGCCAAATACAGACCCTAAAGAAACAAGTCACCAGCCCAACAGAGGATGATCTTAAGCTTATGAGGGACTTACTTTCAGTGCTTCAAGAGAAACTTGTGTGTCTCACCAATACATTCCAGCTTCCTCTGCGGACAGCCATCCTTAAAGACAAGCTTAAGCTCGTGTACAGCAGACTCGTAGGGGTAGGAACCTTGTATGCAGGGGTCTTGAGGGAACAGTTTCAAGGGAACACCAACATCCCCAGGTAAAGCATCTTGGTACAGCTTCATACTTGCTTCACATGCCTGCTCCCTGTCCCTGTTGACCTTCCTATGGAATACAGACAGGTGTGATTTCTTATGTTAATGCAATGAAATCCGCAAACAGAACATGTACATCTATTACCAAAATAAAAGTCTTTCATACTGTAATCTGCAAACACTTTCTTTTTAAGCATTTTTCAATGAACCAAGATTGGTTCAGCTGGCTTCGAATAACAACCAACAGCAACCTACTACTGCATCTCATCCTGGCTCTTAATTTACTCCAAATGACAGAACCCGCCGTGTGTTCAGCAGGGATCCAGTCGTAGAGTCAGCTACACTTATGGATAAAACTTAAAATGAAGCAGTGATGCTTCAAAACTAACACTGATCAGTGTTTTATATTGTAACGTTCCATCTTTTGATTCCAAACATTTAATCATCATGTGCTGTGCACAGTGCAGCACTGACCCACAATGGTCAACATGAGACTGCACCAACCCAGTGGCTTTTGAGGAGCCACTACTGATATGGTGTAACCATTTCTCAAGGCTTGATCACAGGCTTCTCTTCTTCAAAATAACAAGCAAACATTCTGATTCTCATTTACAAACCAGTTAAGAGACTAAGGAACAAAACATACTGCAAATTACTACTACACAACAGTCACAGGCCAGTGAACGATATGTATAGACAGTGAAGGCTTACAGCAGCAATGACAGTTTAAATAGGCCTTGGTGCTACTGCAGGTGACCACATACCTCATCTCTATTAAGCACCCATGTATTTCAGTGGGTTTAACAGCTTTTCGACACATCACATTGATTCAGATGGCCTTCAGGAAGTCGGTACTTGCCAACTGATAACACAGAAATGATCGGACTTGGTGTTTGGTCCCATCCTGCCTTTGGTTTGCAGAACTAGAACCCAGGGGGTGGTTCTCTGATCCTTAAAGCTTTTAATCAAATGTCAACATTCCAGCTACAAAACTCTGGACAGTGTCAAGTGACAGTCCTCAGGTTTATCAATTAAGGCTACCAGTCCACCACTAATCTAATGTTTGACACTTTGACAGATGAACTACACAACCTTTAAATGACAATGCATTACAGACATTAAGGATAAAAAAAATATACAGAACAGCTGATCTAACTGTCAAGAGTAGTGACTAATGTAACCAATATGTTATATTATGCAGCATTTTTAAAAAAAAGGTGTGCCAGCACAAGTCAGACTTTCTACATGCTCGTGGATGAAGACAAACCCACACTAAAAGGGTAAGTGTTTATTAAGGGGTTACTTTTTACAAAAAGTGTTTACTTTCTGAGCACTCTCAACTCAGATTTGACATTTTTTGCATCTGGGTAGTCTAGACTTGTATCACGGATTCCAAAAGGCATAAAGCCTGTGGTACCTGAACAGAGCCACCAGGGCGCTCCACAGCGGCGTGAAGAAGGCTTCCTCTATGCTGGCCAGACACAGGTCTTTGAACCTTGCTGTATTCAGACATTCAAAAGACAACAAACACAGCGAAAGAAGCTGATCTGAAAAAGACAGACGAAGACAGTGTCATGTAACGCTCAGCAGATTAATTTAAACCCTTGATATTTCACGAAGTCTTCTACTCACCAACAGCTATATGAATGTCTTTGACAATGGACTTCAGGTGCTCCTTTAGTGCCCTCATTTCCATCTCCCGGATGTGGCTCTCGTCCAACGATGAGGCATCACATGTCGTCTCTGTGTCTGACCCAGTGTCATCTGTGCTGCTATGTGGAGGAGCCCAATCCAGCTGGGTCAGAAACTGCTCCAGATCTTCAAAGGAGTTCTCCCGGTCAACAGTCACTTCTGTGGGAGGCTCCTCCAAGTCCTCATCGTCATAATTGGTGTGAAGGTCACGAGAAAGCGATGAGTCAGTGCTGAAGCTCTGGCCACTGCTGCTCACAGTCCTGGTTGGCTTCCTTGGAGTCTCTACATGTCCCACCGGGTTTTCACAGACATTTTGTTTAGTGGCCAAGGTGCATTCAGTTCATTAGATGATCAATCAAACACAAAGTTATGGTCTTACCTGGATGCAGCATGTGGTGAGAAGCTCTCAGTGGTAGGGCAGGACTCTGGGGGAAACGTTTACTTACAATGGGGTAGAGTCTGTTATAGATTCTATACTGGTGTCTTCTCAAAAGCTTCATCACAGGGTGGTCAGACTGGCTGAGGGCACAAGGTTAGTCTATTAACAGCAGACATTTAAAAACAAAAGTCCTGTCTTACTTTATCTCAGTTATGTAATTATAGTCTGTCGATGGAAACAATCTTGTGTCAGGACTAACCCTGAAGATAACAGAGGAGACAAACACACAGAGTCATCACTTATTGACTGGGAGGCCAATGTAACAAGTCAGCAACACTTTCTAAGAATCTGTGCTGTTGCTGAAAAGTCTATTACCCTAAATAAATGTCAGTACAGCTCATGTCAGGTACCTGAGGAGGTAGGAAACCAGATGAGACACCAACGTGATGCTGTCAGGATTCTCCTGTATGTTGGCTTTCCACAGTTTGGGCCAATCCTAGAGAAACAGCATACGAGCACAATTCCATGCAGCTGATCAACATGAAAAACAACAATCGCTGTCAGAGTTCCTCATTTGAATATGACAATTCAAAACAGCAACACAACCATAGGTTAAATACTCTGTTACTGGACAGACTGAGGCAGAGACTGACTCTACACCTGGCTTCAGTTTAGCTACAGTCACCTACTGGTGTGTGTGTGTGTGTTACTGTGCTTTTCACTGACAAACAACGGATGTGTCTTATTACTTGTGTTTTGTAGCATGTACTCACATGGTCTTGTTCATACTCTAGGACATTAGTGTACAGAGTTCGCTGCTCCTGCTCCTCTGCAGTCACTGCCCCAGATGCTGCAAACCTCCTGCAACGACAGACAGACAGACAGACAGACAACTGTGTGGCAGGTTTCTGTGGTCAGTGCATGTCTGCATCTCAACAATTACTTTACTGATCCTTGATTAATTCAAACCAAACTTTGTGCTCTCCACCATAATTTCTCAAATTCAGCATTGTTTAGGCAGTGATATTAATCTGTATCATTTGAGGTTTATTGTATCACTTGAGTCAGAGTGAAAAGTACTGTAACAGTAATCTGCTAACTGATCTGAATGAGGGATAAGATTTTGACCCCGACATAACTGATTCAAATATCATGATAGCAGTTGAAGAGCAGCCAGAACAAACATCACTAACTCATGTTGATGTTTGCGTCGTGTTGTACCTGTTAGCTTCTTCCTGCAGCCTCAATCTTCTCTCCTCCATCTTTCGCTGAAGCTAGTGTTGAAATGAACATTAAGGAAACTGCCAAACATTCCTGTCCAGAAATCAGTTGAAAGTGACAGAGTTCCACAACAATAAAATGTAATCCACTGTATAAACACAAAATGTCACCAAATAGATTTTGTATGTATGTAGTATGTCAGCATTTTCTTACATCTAATAATACAGTCATGTTTGTAAATGGATATCACCTGTAAGGCAGATGAAATACAGGTTTGAATTGCACAGTTTTCACTATGAGCTAAACTTTGATGGAGAAGTGAAAAGTGGCTCAGAAGGATACAGCATCCTGCCTGGCTTTGGCTATGATGAGGTTCTCCATCATCTGCCGCTGCAGAGAGAGAGTCTGTGTTGGAGGAGAAAAGAGACGCTTAAATACTCAACAGAATAGAGAGAGAGAGAGAGAGAGAGAGAGAGAGAGAGAGAGAGAGAGAAAAGCATTTTCACCAGAGGAGAGACAGAGAGAGATGAATCTGAACCATCAGGGTCCATGACGCCTGCGTCACTGACAACCACCGTCAGGTTTTGAAGCCGCGGAGTCTGTGGCCACCGACCGTCCCAGACGTTGCTCCAGGCTCAGTACATTTAATACATGGCACACAACGAGCCCCGCGGGTTCTGGTTACTGCGTTACCTTTACAAAAGCCTTCAGTTTGGTCCAGTACGCGCGAAGCTCCACTTGACGCCGAGGTTTCCGTTTCTGAACCGTGAGGTTATTTCAACGTTAGCTTAACGAGTAGGTACCGCCGAATTACGTTAGCTTGACGCTACTGGCGCACTCACCATCATATCGGCCTGTGACGGCGAGCTGGCGTTAGCAGGTGAACTCACCGCCCGGTCAGGTGCTCACCGTTAAATAAGGCCGAGGCACGTGCGGCCCGGCCCACGCCAATCAACACGTGACGTCACGGACGCGGGACGTACGGAGCGCACAAGACTCGTGCCTTTTACCCGAACAACGTCCCATGGTCTAAAATACTGATAAGGTTTTTATGTACAGCAGTAATGCGTGTGGACACATGTTTACCAGATTAACTGCCGGTCTGCTATAGAGATGACGTCACTACTACGCTCAACTTAGAGAAGCAAACTGTGGCCCCGTGTTTGGAAACTCCAAACTGTTCTTTGTTTGGGCCACAGGAACAGTTAACCAGGTTTCTTGCTTCTTTTCTTATGCTAAATAACGTTAAAACTTAAAAATATGCCTCAACATAATTATTTTGTAAACTGGTGCCTAATAAATAAAACTGAACCTATGGGCAGTTCCTCACTAGTTCATAAACCGTCTCTAGAGACAGAGTTTAGAGTTTCCTCCAGAACATTTGTAACCGCTTGGTAAAGTTCTGACCCGGTCACCTTGGTTCCCACAGCAAAGTCAGCAGCTGCCGTTAATGATGTTCAGCACAGTGAAGGAGGTGGACCTGTGAAGAGATGCTGGTTCTGCTCTACCTCCAGATCTACCCTGAAGCCAAGTCGGCACCATTTACAGGATGAAGCCTCATCTTAGAGGACCCTCCTATGCAAAATGCACTCTTTAGACACTACTTTTTATGAATATAGTTCCAGTTCCACATAAAGCTTCTGTAACATGGATATTATATTTATAGGAGCAATACAATGTATATACAATAATTGTATGTCTATACAAGAGCACAGCTCAGTTTCCCCACGTTCAGCGTATGTTGGTGTTGCCAGGACGACAGGACGGATGCTGTGATGCAGGCCAGTCAAAGCATGGAAATGTACAGACACCTCATTGAGGCGTCCAGCTCCCACATCCTATGGTCTGAAAAAGCAGCCGGGGTTCTTTGAGTCTTCATCTATCAACTTTGTAGCAGGTATGATACACACACTCACCAACGAGGTCTTCTGGTAGACCTGAGCAGGTGTGAGTCTTGCCAGGCGAGCTTCATAATTGGCTTTTAACTTCTGGTTCAAGCGTGATGCTTGTTCAATGGGCGTCAGCTCCCTAAACCACACACACACACACACACACACACACACACACACACACACACACACACACACACACACACACACACACACACACACACACACACACACACACAGACGAATAGAAACAAGCTTTTATTTTATCACGTTTCATTTTTGGATTGTGGCAAAGGGTCATAAATCAATGGCTAAACTTTTGTTTTCAGGGATGATGCTGTAAATACTTCTGTAAACTATGTCTGATAGTCTGAAAGAACATCTGATTGAATGAATGGAACAATATTGATCATCTGTGATAAAAAGTGGCCTTTACCTTCTGCCAGTGTCCGGTGGCTCAACGGTTTGTAGCTCATGGAAGACTTCAGGAGGCACAAAAGGTGAGAGCTGCCCTCCAGCATCTGGCAGTTCGCGGCACTGGCCGCTCGCTGTTGGGCTGGTCGCCTTGTGTGACGTTTCCACGGGAGGCTGACGTGGCAGGACTGTGACAGCAGAGGTGGACAGGAGGGAAAGAGGCATTGATCGGTCACACTGTTACTCACTGGCTGCTTCTGAGGCTAGCCGTCATTGGAGGTATGATATAACAGAGACCTCTTATGTAGTCACGGGTGTTTGGAGCAGCAGGATGCTGGGGCTCTGAGCTCTTCCCTATGAACGACTTGGCGCGCTCCAGACACTGTTCAGCCAGCATCAGCATGCGCTCCTCCTCCACCACCTCCTTCTTCTCTGAGGACAGAGGAAGCACAACCTGAAGCCTCCTGCTGATCCCATTTGTTCCAACAATCAACTACTGTATTCCAGCTGATTAGTTCAAGTCTGGTTAGAATGATTAACTACCACGACCTTTGTTTTTCCTGCTCCCACTCACCATTCTATCAAAAACATCAGCGATGTTTGAATCTGCAGGTCAATTAAAATACTCAGCCAGTTTAATTATGTAAACAGCATAAGAGACAGCTCACGTTACGCTGTCCTCCTGACTTTATTAGAACGTAAACAGGTCTGTGCCTGGACGTCTAGTCTAAACCAGCTACAGTGAAGCACTTTCTCCTGTCAAAAGACAATGATTTTTATCTATTCAGACAGGATATTTTTCTCATGACCTCTGAGTCATTTAAATACCACCCAGCAACCTCATTCATTTGACTTTTGAGTCATCAGTCGCCATAGAGGTCTGAATGACGCAGCACGTTCTCCCACCTGTGCAGAAGTCATAGGCCAAAACTCTGCTGGGGTTGATTATCACTTTGTTCTGCTTCTCAGTTTAGAAGCGACCTGGTGACTTTACACACTAGTTTTAATATTTGCTTTGTTTTAAGGCAATAAACAACTGACAAATCATGGTACCCATCTATTCACCCTCCTGCATAAACTATGGCCAATCAATCCAACTGGTCTGAACTGGTCCCTAAACACACATTAGCCAGAGCAAACACACTGAACACTTATATACAGTTCAAAACATAATCACCAATAACTTATTATTATTATGGCTACAGTAAAGTGAAAGGGTCTAAATACTTCACTTTACTTCTCTATAGCTAAGGTGAATACTTCCAGATTAAAATGAGGCTGCTTCCACTTCCTTCGTGGCTCTAAACACTGCAATCAGCAGCACAATTAGACCACAGTGAAGGAGTCAGAATGACTCATTAAAACAACCAAGGCTTTTGGACAAGATCAACCTTGTTGGTACATATTATGACGTTTTTGTTTTACGTTACCCAAAGCGAGTGAAGCTAGACCGGATCTTACTTTGTGTCACAGCTTTCTCCAGGAGTGCGTGTGATATGTAGCTGATGGTCCGGAGGTATTCACAGTAGGCTTCCTGTAGAGACCACACATTTAGAATATCTGAGTTCATCGACTTTAGCATGACAACATTACACTAAGTCTATATTTAACAATTCAAGCATGGAACACAAAAGGCAGCTTTTAGTGTGACAGTATCATTAGAGGCCTTAATGCCAGCATCTGCTCTTTTCAGTTACACAGACAATCTGAGCCTGTTCCCCATCAGCGTTGGCGTCTGTGTAACCACTGTGTAAATCCTACCAGAGAATGCCTGTGTAGGTCAGAAGACTGTGACGTCTACTCCCAAACCTTCACTGTTCTGGTGGACACTCTTAAACCTCAGCTTTCTCACAGACAGCGGGATGTTTTCTCATCCTACTACATGAGTGAATGCATCGTGTTGCCTACGTGTACATACTGCAGGTTTGCCAGGCGCAAAGCATCACGGACCCATGAGCAGGTTTCCATGTTCTATCACAAGTAAACAAGGGTTGGACAGTATTGCACCCGGTGTCATGAGGCTGGAACTCATTTGTAAACATGTGCAGTAAGGAGCTAAAGAAGCGCAGTGGTCTAGTTCCCTCAGCTGTTGCCTCATAGTGAGATGGTCCCGTGTGGCGTCTCCCTGTTCTCCCTGCGTCAGCATGGGTTTCTCCCACAGTCTGGTTACTTGCAGTTATCTGACTCCACAGTCTGTCCGAGGGTGAAGCCCTGCTTTAACCTGGCGGTTGGGAGAGGATCAGGACAAGTGGTGGAAAATGGGTGAGCTACTTGTTCTGTTTTTGTTTGATGTAAATCATGGAACTGTTGCACGTCTGCCTACAGTACATCCACATTTACAATCCACTTGCACCAACTGCCATCCACACTAGCCTCCAGTTCCTCCAGTTCTCCAGCCTGTGTCTATGGAAATCTCCCGTACACAGACACTGTAATATACTGCAGGCCTCACCATGTTTAATCAGATACACGTAAATTATTGGCTGAGACGCGTTGCTTAGATTCTACTCATGTTAATGTTGACATGTTTGACCATTATGTTAGTTACACGGGGGCAAAGCCTAGTTTCCTTACAGGAAAATTCAGTAGGCGTTTACTGCGTGCTTCTTTATTGTTACTGCACTAAACCCAAGCGTGACGTCTACTGTTGTGCTTCTACAACATTATGAGGTGACAAACACCAGGTTCTACAGAAGCTGGGGAGCAGCAGCTACTGCACCTCCACTGTGTAGTCGTGGAGCTAGCTGCGCCCTCGGCCTGGTGACGCATGCGCACTAACTGCTCCCTGTGCGATAACGCGTGACCCTCTACCTTGTGCTGGTTCCCTCCGTCCAGCTGGATCGCCACTTTGGCCATTTTCATGGCGTTTTGCAGCGGTGTCGCTCCGCCGTCAGCCGCAGCCATCACCCCCACGTCCTGCCGCAGCTTCCTCCTCTTCTTCGCTGTTTTCAAGGCGGCATCTTGTAAACGATCCGGGAACGCGCTGCCTCCTGCTGTTCGGGGTGGTTCTGCCCACTGCGCTCATGGGGATTCTGAACCCAGAAAGGCACAAGACGGAACCTGGGTTTATAAGGGGAGATCTTTTGTTTCAAATATATCAATAAATTAATCATGATTTTTATAGCACCCCCATAAAATATAGCACAAAGTATTTTACAATATGTAATCTGTCGCAGAATGGATGCGGATGCTCTAAGCATTTTAATAGTACACTATGAGTTTCACCCTGATCCTGCACCCTGAGTCTTTGTTCGGTATAGCCACGTAGAGTCCAGGAAGAAAAAAAGAAACACACATAGTCAAAAATTCTCATTTCATATCATGTTTATTTTGAATGTAAAAAATATGTTCAATTGAACAAGTTCATTCTAATCATCCTTTTTAACACGGTCAAGCGTTTTCTTGCCGGCTAAAACGAAACTTAAAACATCAAATGTTTATTATTTTATTCATTGCATTTTTCTGACCACTTTAATGCAGGAAAAGAGTCGAGGCGCTGTGTTCCGCTGTGCGACTCAGCAGACTGTTCTCCGTCTGAGGAGGAGCGTGGGCTGCAGCTCACGTCTGCCGTTTGTGTTTCAGGAACCAGGCTCAGATGAAATAACATTCGAATTACGGTATTAAAGAATGGTGCATGCTCGGCTCTCTTATCCCTAAATTGCCATAATTTTTTTTACCCATCAACTCACAATTCACAATACAGCGGAGAGACATTTTGTATTAGTGCTTTTTATAATAATGGTGTCTTTGAGTTTGAACTATGATGCACTGTGATGTATGTAAATAGCCGTCTTAATGCTAAGCAATTTTTATTTGTATTGATGTGGTGAGGTTTGATCTAACGCTAGACCCACTGAGCCACCAAAGGACTACTGCTACCTGATGTGAGTATAATGTGAATGTACTGTGAATATAATATAATATTTTAATATAATAAATAAAAGTTATAATATGCAAGGTTGATTATTGATATATTGGTTTTATTATTTATGAACAGTGAAAACAAATAAAGAGAATTCAAAATTATACAGTAATTATACAAAATACTTCCTATTCCTTAACTAATAAAGTACCAACTCTTTCATTACTGTCACTGGTAGTGCTCAAGATGTTAAAGTTTCAGTTTGAAAAGTAGAAGGTTGTCACTTTAAGCCTAGTTTGCCCAAAGGGATCCGTTATCTATGATTTTTTTTATTTCAAGTACATATTTCCTATAACCATAAACTAATGAAATAGTTAATGTCATTGTGAAATTCCTCACTACCTGTACATCAGATATTTGAACAAAACACAAGCTTTATGTGTAAAATTGCATTAACCAACTTACTGAACAACCTGTTTCATAGATTTCAAGGAAAGCTTATTTGATTTTATTTACACATAGTATATGTTTGAATATATTTGTGTTATGTTTATTTATAAAACACATAACTATTTAAAAAATTTCATTCATTTTTATTTTAAAATTTATATGAATATGTTTTCTTAGGGGCAAGTATCATTTTTCAAGTGGCTGTATTTTGTTGTACTTTTTACAGTGGGTTAATAAACCTATCCCATCTGACTAGACACTGGTTGTCGTTCCTTCACGCACCTACAAGACGATGCAGAGTGACTCTACAAGGTTCTGCAGGAGAAGGTGAGGAGCAGCCCGGCTACACTTGCAAAAGCAGCCAGGGACCATGAAGCTACAACAATGTGTCCTCCAGGTCCTGCACAGTGGGCCCCGGTGCTTATGGGCTGACTCCAGATGGAGAAAAGGCTCCCAGTGGGGCCCAACAGAGAGTCCGGCTCCCATCGATCTAACCCAGCATCACTCCTGGATAGCAATTAATAGCGTTCCTCATGTCAGCATTATTATTATTAGTACGTATATATATAAGTAACTAGCTTATTATTCCCCATAGAAAGAACACATATTTGTTGTAGATAGTTAACAGTGTATTATAATATTGTCATGTACTGTGTAGTACCTGACTTGATGTGTGAATATAGTGAGTAGTCCCATGACTAAAACGACTGCATGTGGGACATGTTGCAAAAGTTAGTAACAGTAAGTATTGAGCCTGCAGCTTCTACAGGGAGCTAATCCTCAAGCAGGTCTCCTCCTAGAACCTGCTTTAGATGTTAAAGACACGGATGCTACACTGCTCTGATTTGGCTGCTTGGAGTCTGGACTCCAGCTCTGGAGTCCAGAAGAAAAATAGAAACACACATGAACAAAAATTCTTTTATTTCTTTCTCTTGTTTATTTTGAATGTAAAAAACAAGTTCAGACACATTTGTACCTGCAGAAACAGGCATTTATCATGGTGCGGTACAGAAAAGCTTATTACTGTTTACTGGTGATACTGCTTATAGATTTTTATAGCCCACTCATTCATCTGACTGTAGCAGATCTTTCTCCCTGCAGCAGTCGTGATTCTGTAAAAGATGCACGTGATAAAATGTGATGAACTGTGATCAAGTGTGTTTGAAGGTCACAGTTTGTCTAGTTGTCTTAGTTTCAAAAGCAGCAAAACAAGGAAGCACAAACTTACATGAAGGCTTTGTTTAAACATGTGCTGTGGGTCTTGGATATTTTCCTGATCAACTTTGGAGGCACTTTTATTGTAGTCACGTCAGTGCAACAGGTTGCCAACATGTTGTATGGAGCCAGGGCTGTTAAAAACAATAGAGTTAATGAAAACATGTCAGTGAGACATCATTAGAGGCTCAAACAGAGATCACTGACCTGTGTAACAGCAGGAGGCGGTGAGCAGCAGCAGGCCCAGGCAGAGGCAGAGAGTCTTCATGATGCTGTCAGCTGAAGGTGATGCTGATGTTGCTGTGATCTTCTCTCCGCTCCGCGTCCGCTATAAATCCTGTCCATCGTGGAACAGAAAGTGTGACGTCCTCCACCTAAAATTAATCCTGCCACAAAGTTCCCCCGACACTTTCTCGGTGTTCCATGTCAGGCTGCTCACCCTCGGTCAGAGGGGAGAGTCCACAGCCTCGGTGTGGAGATAACATCTTTCACACTGCATCAGTTGCTCTGTCACCACATGCTGTTACCTGCTTTTACAGTGTTAATGCATAGGTTTCACTGTTTAGACTGTGGGTGCTGTATTTTAAGTGGGAGCTGAGGTGCTATTATAAATACAAACCAACCATTATCAGTTTATCATCAGTCACCTACCCCGTTTATGCAAATCATCTGCTGAGTTGACACCAGTAGCGGAGCAAGTGTGATGTTCATAAGATCTTATCACAGCTGTTTTTAGATGTACACAAACCACATTCAGCAAAGTAATCTTACTGGAAATGTGTGCGTGTGTGTGTGTGTGTGTGTGTGTGTGTGTGTGTGTGTGTGTGTGTGTGTGTGTGTGTGTGTGTGTGTGTGTTGCCAGGTGAGCACAGCCAGGTACCATGAAGCTACAATCATGTGTCTAATGTGTCCTTGTGGGTCCTAATGGGTCCTGCACAGTGGGCCCCAATGCTTATGGGCTGACTCCAGAGAAGAGGCCCCCAGTGGGGCCCAACAGAGTCCAGCTCAAGATTAAAGATGTAACTCAAGATCACTCCTATCAGCATCACTCCTATCATGATGTGATGTGATGTGTCAGATATTAATCTGACATTTAAATGTAAAGCTCGTAGAAAGCCTGAGTACTACAAAGGTTATGTTGTTCTATTAGTACATGACTGTGTGGATGTGGTGGGTAGTCCCACAACTAAAACAGCTGCATGTGGGCCGCGTTGCAAAATTCCCCACATAGGTCACAATATTTCTGAGAATATTTGTGATATAAAACCATTTTTTAATTTTTGAAAAGTACTAAAAAACATTGTTACTCACAATAAAACAAAAAACATGTTTCATATTCTAGGTAGAATCTTTGCTTTGATTCCTTCTTTGCATTGTCTTCATTCTTTCCATGAGCTTTATGAGGTCGCCGCTTGAAATGGTTTCACTTCAGGAGCCTCTTCAGGTTCATTTGTATGATTTCTACCTTAATGAAGTGATGATAATAAAGAAAACCACTAAAATGAGAAGGTGTGTCTAAACCTCTGTCTGGTGGTGTGTATATGGCAAATGGAATATAATATAATGTGTATATATATATATATATATATATATATATATATATATATATATATATAATCTCTTCATCAGTACAAGAACTCTATTGAAATGTTTAAATTGAAATGTTCAATCGCAGCATCTCATCCCAGACACTTGATTTCAATGCTAGTCTAAAAGCTCAGTGTTTCTGAATGTTGGCAACAGTAAGTTTTGAGCCTGCAGCTTCTACTGTGAGCCGGTCCTCAACCAGGTCTCCTCCTAGATCACCTCCTCAGTAGTGGGCACCTGCTTTAGATCTATGTTAAACTAGGTCCAGACCTTCTGCCATTTATGTCTGAACGTAACACACTAACACTGACGTCGACTGGCAGATAAAGACTGTGAGAATGAAAACCACAGATTTTACCAGACTGATGAAGGCACAAAGCAACGAGGACCTGTTTGATGTGGGTACAGGTCGTCATCTGCTGGTGGCAGTTCTCTCGACAGCCGCTGAGTGGCGCTGTTTCATATCTTTGCTATTTTCTGAGCTAGCTCTTCCGGGTTTTAATGTTTACAACTGAGCTGCTAGCATCGTTGAAGCCACTGAAGTGTTCCCTGCTTTCCGAAAAGCGTCCTTTCTGTTACAAGCATGCACCCCTGGTAGGATTTACGAAGAGTCACGGTAGGTGGGTCACATGCCTGCATCAGTCATCGTCATGTTCGCATGGCAGCTAGCAAAGCTAGCAGGCTCAGGTTAAGCTAGGTGGAAGGAAGAATATCGTGATGTTAAAACTGAAACATATTAGAAGGGATTGAATTTGTATTTATTTAACCGGAAGTACTAAACACAGTCTTTGCAGCGTTACATGAAAGTGTCAGATAATAGATTATGTGTATTGAAGCTGGGATCAAACGGATTTAGACAAAGTAAGTGATGCTGAATATGTGCAGCCTCATCCTCAGAGGTGGAGTCCCTGTCCCTGAAAATGGACAAAAAGTCAGTACTTTCAGCTGTAATTGTGGTTCAATTAAACTACGGCATCGATCATTCAGGAATTATTGCCACAGTAGTGGTGAACCAGATCGCATCGCCAGGTGTCCTGCGTTTCCTCGTGACTAATGGAACAGCTCTAAGGACTTGACTCTGAGCAGCACATTAGCATTTGGTACCTGAGCTCCAACAAGGTGATGATGCAAGTGATGGAGACAAACCAAACCCACCAGAGAGAGAAAGCTGACACGCTGGGATCAATACAAATGGATCTGAGACCGACTGAAGGACGACCACAGACACTGAGGAGGATGAGTGTAGTCCACAGTCCACATCTGGCCTCCTTGATGTAAACACAGACGCTTCACAACAACGCATTGATAAGGCTCCAGAACAGAAAGGCAGATTAGACTCAGTTAGAAAACACCCAGCGAAGCCACAGCAGTTTTGATAAGAGACTAGAACAATATGTGACGATGCAGGCATCTGTGTGTCAGGGTGAACTGTGAAGTGTCTGTCACCTGCAAAGAAGCATGATCAAGGTTACTGCCTCTCTGTATGCTCATTTGTTGTTTATTCCACTACTGGTTACTGACTAGTTCACTGGTTACTTTTGGTAGATGCTGATTCTTAATACATCATGTAATCTACTATACATTGTAATGATATAGTTTATTTTTAATGTTTACTGGTAACTTTACCAAACAGATCTAGAGTAAATACACATTTATCAAATGGAGCATGTAACGGATTAACCTGAAAAACCGATGATGGTAAGACGGAATCACATCAGCATATTGAGAGAGAACAGGATGGATTGAATTGTCACTTTTGCTCTATTTTTAGGAGTTTAACAAACAAGAGGCCTGTACCACCTGATCAGCCACTGACTTTCCACGTATAGAATAAACCATGAAGAAGAAAAGCAGACGTGCAAAGTCCTCAGAGGCCTCACAACAGCCCAGAAAGCAGACGACACCAAGCTTCGGGGAGGAGATGAAGACGTCTCGGAAGACCGTCCATGTAACCACGGACGACTTTTACCACGATAAGGCTGCAGCAGACAAGACCGTTGACTTGGACTTCAGTGTGACGGTTGCTGACAATCAGAAACAATCAAAATCATCAGGTATGTGACTCAGGACCAACCCAATAAACTGGGTTAAATAATCATTCCCCTCAGGTTTTCTATGTATGTTTGACTGCATTCACTGATTTAAATGTATCTTGATTTAATGTAGATGTGTAAGTTTGAGTATTAAGGTCTGTGATTTGATTTGCTGTTCTACAGGCAGACTTTCTACTGCAGTCTGCCGGCTTTGCCATGGGAAGTTCTCTCCACGCAGCCTGCGCCATGCTTTCAACAAGTGGTCTCAGGATTCCATCAGCATTGTTCGTGACGATCCAGATGTCGCAGCCCAGTCACCACTTTTATTTCACACAGATTTCCAACGTCTTGTTGGGGTCCAGTTGAACCGGGACCCCCGGTTATCAGAGTTCATCTGCAAGAAATGCCACGCTAAGTTCTACAAGTGCCACAGCATCCTCATCAGGTTTCTGCAGCGGGTCAACCTTCCTCCAGTTGGGAAGGAGAACCTTAAAATACGGTTGGTCCATGAAAAGCTCTACCTAAGTGCATATCACTTAGAGGGTTTTCTTATTGTATTGTATTTTATTGTATTGTATTGTATTGTGTTGTATTGTATGTTCAGACAATGATCCAAAATTATGAGCAACTGATGTTTGTTTTTTTTCTTTCCCAGAAGTAATGCAAAAAGTCCAGAGTCATCCAGAACCCACAGTTCAACATGTAAATAAAAGCTTTACATCTTTACATCTTTGCTGACAGATTCAATATAAAATATATCACAAGCTAACTGATTGCAGTATCCTGTTTCCTTTCAGCACCTCCAACCTTTACCTCAGATCCTAAGTGCCTCCACAACCTGGTTTCCTGGGCTCACCACCACGGAGAGGCCTGTCGCTTCTGCCCCGATCTGAAGGAGGTTCTGGAGGGCCAGTGCTGGGGCTCCGTTAAAGCTGTGTGGGGTTGTGTTGATGGTCACAAGTACATCATGGACACTCAATGCCCTGCTGCTATCAACGCAGTGAACTTTAGCAGTGGATCACTGGGAAGTGGCAACGGTGTCAAAGGACTGGTGTCAGAACCGGAGGAACAGGAAGCGGAGGAAGAGGAAGAGCAGCCTAGCGCGACTGAAAGGACACCAGCTCTGGCTCGCCACAGTCCATCAGCACAGACTCCGAGTTCAGCTCTGACTGACTGGACCAGCAACGCTGAAGGTGAGGCTTTCTACAACTAAAGTCTTCTTACGGCAATGACCCAGATCCAGAAACTGACTCTAGTGTAAGCATGAAAATTCATTTGCAGCCGGTCCATTTTTTGTTGGATTTTAGTCTAACTATGATCATGGGTCAAAGCCTTTTATTAGGTTCAAAAAACTTCCACAACTTTTATTAGTAAAGCTTACCTCTATATCAATAGTGCTCCAACACTGTAATGTTCATCAGAGTAAGCTGAGGAGTTCATCTGTTTGTTTCTCAGATTGTACAGCACACGGGGAGCCAGTGTCTCCAGCTCCAGCACAGCTTGAAGACAGGACAGCGGACAGTGATTTGTCTGACAGGTTGTTACATAATACAGCTTCTCTTCTTCTGATTGAATTTAAAGCTGCCTCTTTTAACACGCCTATGTGTTTATGCAGGGTCGTGTCAGAGATTGAGTTTGAGGACAGTCAAAGAGGAGAGTCATCAGATGATGAGCTCTTTGAACCGTACTCAGACAAGAGGTTGGTACAAATCAAAGGTGGTTGGCTGTAAAATTACACATGGTCTAACAGAAACCCGGCTACTGTGTTGTTCTCTGTTGCTCTCAGAACTGGAAGAGTGAGTGTTTCCAGCAAGAGAAGGCAAAGCCCGAAGGCTCCAGACGAACCTAAAATCAAAAAGAAACCTGGACCCAAACCTGGCTGGAAGAACAAGTTTAAACCTAAAGGGTTCGTCACCTGCACCTTCTGTCTAGACAACTAAGACAAAACACAACCTATTGAAGGTCCCCTGTTATGCTCCGAGATATGATCAGATACTTGGTGGTTCTGTGTCGGGGGAAATTCCCCTGTGAAGCAGCTCACAAAAGAAACACTGTACAAGGTGCAAAAACCAGGTCAAATGTGCAATTGTGTTAAATACTGTTTCTCATAGAAGTGAGTACAGCCCTCATTTTTGTAAATATTCTATTATATCTTGTTCATGTGACAACACTGAAGAAATGAAACATCGCTATAATGTAAAGTAGTGACTGTACAGCTTGTATAATAATGAACATTTGCTGTCCTAAGTCATCACAGCAATTAATACCTAAATTTGCTGGTCACAAACTTGAGTACACCCAAAGTCAAAATTTCTACATGAGGCCAAAGTGTCACTGCTTTGTGTGGCCACATTTATTTTAGCCCACTGCTGTAACCCTCCTGGGCCTGGAATTCACCAGAGCATCACAAGTTGTCACTGGAGTCCTCATCCACTTCTCCATGACTCGTACTGGAGCTGAACTGCATCTTTTTAGTGCATGTCTAACACACTTGAACAAGCTGCCTGGACTGGATGTACTACTGTCGAAAACGTGTATTTTTTATAACTGGGGACCTTCAAATTGTTGTCAACTACTAGAGTGTTCTTAGAATATGTGCATTAACATTTTTTATTTTCAGAGAGGAGCTGCCCAACATCTACAAATGTCCATATCAGGGTTGTACAGCTGTCTACAGAGCTCCTGATGGGCTAAAGGTCAGAATTCATACTTCAATTTAAATATTTAAAGTATAGTAGTGTTTGTATATCACACAAAAACGATGCTTGAGCTATTCCATGTAAAATCAACCAAAGGTTTTTGGGTCATCCTGTTACTTGGCATATAGTGTATGTTAACCTTCATCCAGATGTGAAATGCACTACAAAATGTCTTTAAAAATCAGCAAAGCCCTGCTTGATTTACCTCTCATTTATAATAAACCTGAGCTTTGATCTATTGCTGGTTAGGAGATATGTCAATGTCCTAAAGTCATTGCAAGCTGTGGTGTTAGGTCTTAATGTGGCCTTTAGACCTCAAGTCACTTCTGTGTCTTTATATAATACCATAGTTCAGCCGTGATCCAGATCCTGGATTTGACTGTAGATTTTAATCTCTACATAAAAGTTAACATCAATGTGAGGTAATTATAGCTGGAATTTCAGATTTGGAATGTATGCATCTATTAAGGCTAGAGACTTGGCTTTTATAGCATGAATTGGTTTCTTTGTAAAAATTTGGTTGATTTGATATAGAAACTATTGATTATTTGGCTCCAGAAAAGGAACATGCCTGTTCCTGAGCACGTCTGACAGCAGCTGACCAAATGTAAAAGTGACATTTTCACTGGCTTTATTAGAATGTTGACTGTAACTGTTAACATGATGCTCTGAATGGTGGATTGTTAGAAGCACATCAAAGAGCACCATGAGGAGGTGAGAGAGCGACCCTGCCCTCATCCTGGCTGCAACAAGGTTTTCATGATAGACCGCTACCTGCAGCGACACGTCAAGCTCATCCACACAGGTGAGGTGAACAGTGTATAGGGTGGTGGCTCAATGGCCTCATTGCTAGTTCCTTCAGTTAATTTTCTGCCTGTGTCTACAGAGGAGAGGAACTACATTTGTGACCAGTGTGGTCAGACCTTCAAGCAGCGGAAGCACCTGTCAGTTCACCAGATGAGGCATTCAGGAGCCAAGCCACTACAGTGAGTTCTGCCGAGATGACGTGCGTGCTTTGACAGCGTTCTTCACAAGCAACTCTCCAACACTGTCTTGCAGGTGTGAGGTTTGTGGCTTCCAGTGCCGACAGAGGGCCTCACTAAAGTACCACATGACCAAACACAAGGCCGAGGCCGACCTGGAGTTCGCGTGTGTGATATGTGGGAAGCGCTTCGAGAAGGCCCACAACCTGAACGTCCACATGTCCATGGTACACCCACTGACTCAGGTAGAGGCCCACAGAGGCAGCGGCCAGCAGCAGCAGCAGCCGTACCCCGACCTGCACACCATCACCCTGACTGGAGAGGTGGTTCAGCAGGACCAGGACAGATGACTGCACAGGGTTCAGGCCCAAAGGTTAACTTGATAGCCTGAACTTGACGGGATCAGACCTGCTGTGGCTCACAGGAAGACTTTCGTCATTTTACTAGATTTGTTTTGGACTCTTCTTTTTTTTTTTTGGTCCAGCCAAGAAGAAACATTTGAGTTCTACTCAAAGGCTTGACTGACAAACATACCCTGAGTTAACACAGGCTTAGAAAATGATATTCAGGTTTGGAATTGTATTCAAAAGTGTCTCTAAAACCTCACTTTGTTTGCTTTAGTGACACCTGGTTGCCATGGTAAGAATATAATAGTATATGGTTTACAGAGCAGCCAAACACTTATTTTAATCAGATTGTCCATATAATTTCAACCATGACTTCTTTTCATGCTGTGAGTAGTTGCCTGCACATCAGGGTTCAAAATCAAAAAAGTTTGACTCTGAGTAGTTTCCCTGTGCATGTCCATCTGCTCAACACAAACATAAGTTGTTGTAATTAATGGGGTGTTAGTTATGAGTATGTTTCCTGTGACTTCTTCATAATAAAAGACACCATGAGTTGCATGCTTTTATTGTGACGCATCGGGAGCAGGAAATACCACTCAGATGTTTGCAGTAAACTCAGTTCCTCATTACTATATCTTAACAGTCGTACATTCATTCATTTGTAGTCTGTTTGTCTTTCTCTTCAGGATGTCAGCCACTAATAACAAAAAAAAAACTGGATAGTTACAGTACAAATGTACTGATTGGCTGTTAACCAGTCATAACCACAAGGAAAACCTTTAGCTGCCTGTTACAGGTCTGATTGTTAGAAATAATGCAGAAGCCAATGCAGCAACGATGATGGTTTAATGTATATAATGCAATACTCCTACACCCCTCTAGTACTGTTACCAGAATACATGTACAGGACAGGTATTTCATGTTTTCAAGGACTAGGTTCAGTTGGATCAGGCCACTGTTACTACTGTGTACTGTAAACAGAGAAAGGGCTTCAGCTGCACTGGTGTAAAATAACGTCCTGTGTGTATTATGTACAAAAAGATGTGTAAATAAAAATGTATTTGTTTTAACCAAGACATTTGTGTTTCATGTGAAGATGTGTGGATGGATCATGTCTTTATATAAGACAGTAAAGTGCATCGGTCCTGGTGGTCAAATAAAGTCCATCTCTGGGCTCAGGCTGTGAGGGCTGAGGTGTACAGACAGAGCAGCTGCCACCTCTGGGTCCAGGTCTGCACACTGGGACTCCAGCTGGACCCGACAGGAAGGAGAGATGGGATCAGCACAAAGGTCAGCAGTAGTGATGGGAATTTAGAATTATATGTGTCACCTTTCTGAGCTGACCGGATGACAAAGCGGTGGCAGGCGTCTGCGCGATCACTCTCAGAACAAACTCTTTGCTGTTGCTCAGAATCTGTGAAGGCTCCACCTGACGACACAAACAGCAGCGTTACAGTAGAGTCACAGCCATAGTTCACACAACATCTAAGGCTCAGTCACCTTCTGTTCAGGCTCGGTCGTTGACGTGGGGACGTGTCCATCCAAAAAAAGCTGCATTAGCTTGATGTAGCACAGAACAGCGGTATGAAGGAAACCTGGGCAGCGCATGGCTCTCTGCAGCAGATCACGACTCTGCTGGAGCAGCAAACTACACAGACACAAGAAAAAGAAACCGCCAGTAAAACTCCCACCTGTGTTTGTGTTTCAGCTTCTTTAAACATTTGAACTGTTGGTTGACAAAGAGTCAAAAGCTGGAAATCGCAGGTCACCTGTAGAAAGCCCAGGGCATCAGTCGAGCAACTGCATCTGGTGTCACCATGGTAACCAGCTGACAAACACCTCGTTCTAAAGGTGGGGGATAAAAATACAGCACATCAATACAGACGTGATGGTAATAATACCCAACCACGTGGATGCTTACCATACCATCAGACTTAAAGATGAGCAGCCAGTCAGCATAGTCCACCAACACAGTCAGGAGGTCCGTGCACAGGCGCCAGGCTTCTGCAGTGGTTTTCTCCTGAAGAGTCAAACAGATCAGAGAGAATTTATCTCCCTGAAAACGTCTGCTATGAAGCTGATACTTGAAAACTCAAAGGTTTTAGAAACTACTGTCATTTTGGGCCATCACTGACTGACTTCTCACTAAAGCAAAAAATACTTTGTTGTGTTGTGTACAGTATGTTGTGACTGGACAGTTACCTTAGAATAGAGGAGTGTTGACAGATAGTCATTCACACAGAGGGAAAGCAGCAACACTAGCAACTGGATGAGAAAAGGAGACGACAAATGTGATACTATGAAATGGTTTCATGAGACGTTGAACTGTGAGCTGGGAAGTGTGGTCATGAGTAAGGTTCAACTCTCTGACCTGTCTGCACTCTACCCCTCCCTCTGGGTTCAGCATAGTCAGGGCAACACGGAAGCCCTCGCTGGCCCCTTTATGACAATGCAGGCTTGCTGCCAGTAGCAGAGCTGGAGCTGCAGGCACAGGAAACGCTGACAGCCCCTTTTCCAACCTGAACACCACAAATGCTTCAACACATTACACTATGGACACATGCAGCAAGAACGAGCAGAGTCCTGGTTGTGAGAATCAGCTTGTACCTGGAAGCCCAGTGGTGACAGCTGGAGATGAGCTGCAGCTGCTCTGGTAGAGGCTCTCCATCGCAGAGACGGGTCCACAGCGACATCAGCACTGGAGACAGACGCTGCCACCAACGCTACACACATACACACAATCAGAACTCTTGGTGGGCGTTAATACTGAAAGATATAATATGATATGATCAGTTCCTGTTCTTGACTGTTTTCTAAATGCAAAAAAAATTAATATTTTCTAAAAGATAAAGCAAAAGACTGAAATCCTGGGTGAGGACAAATGTGAGGTTGGATAAGTAAGAGGAATAGATGGTACCACTGTGGAGATGAGGAGCAGAGGACAGTGGAGACTGATCTGACACCAGGCCTTGTTCAGTTCCTCCCCAGGGGATCTACACCGTACACTAGCACATAACAGACCCTGGAGGAAATCACAGCCAGCTTAATATCCTCACTGTGCCTATGTGGAAAACAGGATATTAGATTTAATATCTTTTTGAAATTTCCTGGCGTGACCCTTACTCTGAGGAAGTGCGCGGTTACTCGAGGGGAAAGTGAGCTGGCTGGAGAACACGCCTCCCTCTGAGGCACAGGAACAAAGACGTGAGCACTGAACAGTCATGTCCTGCTTTTCAAAGAGGTGAGCCACTACCTGGTGTTGGTTGATATGTTCTATAAGTTTGTTGCAGTCCAGAGTCGTCCGTCCTCTGTCAGCCTTCACCGTAACAAACAGTGCTGAAGGCAGAGCCAGTAGCAGCCTACGTATGACACACAGGGGTCAGTAGATACTCACTCCATGACTGAGAAGATGGCTGTGATGTGTGTCTACCTGTTCCACGTGTGGAGCGTGTGCTGCAGGCTGAGCTCAGCGGAGTGCAGCGAAGCGGAGTCGACTGTAGAGGAGCATCTCTGAGACACCAGGTCAAAGAGGAGGTCGCACACGTCAGCTCGGCTCCTTCGGCAGCTGGAGAGCTCTGTCACTTCCAACTCATACAGCAGTTCCTACACAGTCACAGCTCGTATCAGGTTCTGATGCTTGTTGTTGCTGGTTCACCTCAGATTTGCTCAGATTGTCATACGGTGAACACACACACACCTGTATTCTGGACAGGATGTCTGGCAGACAGGTGCCTGTAACGGAGCTCGGCTCACTGTTGGCACAAAGTAAGAGTCACGACAGCCATATTGTGTTATTGGTTGTATTCAAACAAAGGCAGGAAAAAACATTTTCTATTTTAGCTGAGGTTCAGTCTGTTCCAAACCTACCACACACTGAGTGCACAGTAAGCCCCGTGTTAAACTCACCATAGCTGCTGGTTCATGACAGCTTTCAGGAGGTGAGAACACAGGAGCTTTGTGTCTCCTCCACAGCCTCCCTGCTGCTCTGGACGCGGAAGATAAAGCTCCAAGCACGCCCACTGTTGGTACTCCTGGCTACACACACACACAGTTCCAGTATTAGCTACACTGACATTACACTGAAGTCTGTGTACGTGTGTGTTTTGTGCTGTACCGTTCTGAGTCACACAGAGCATCTTCACTCCTCTGGACTCTGAGCTCATTGTCCAGCCAGTCACAGAACAACAACTGCAGACACAAAACAAGTGAGCTGCTGTTGCCAGTCAGATCAATGAGTTTACAAAGCTGCTCATTGATCCCATTAAATTACATCTGGCTGGACTCCAGGCTACTCTACCTGATACCCTGGGATGTGTTGCAGCTGCTGGAAGGCAGAGTGCCTCCACAGGGACCAAGCTGTCGTCCTCCAGGTGCCGCTGGGGTCTGTGACACTGCTCCACAGACCATCCGCGTCGTGGTGTTCATTCAAAGAGCCACCAGGGCTGAAGGGAGCTCTGGCTTCAGGCAATAGTCGTGGGATGAGGTACAGAAGCTAAACACAGTTCAAAATGTGAACATTTGCTGGTTGTTTTATATCATATAATATTTCTATGATTTAGATTTTAGAGAGAGTCAAACCTTCTTATAGAGGGTGCTGGGAATGGTTTCCTGCTGCTGTTGCTGAGGAAGACTTTCCCCTTTGCAGATGCCATAACACACAGCTGCCACAGACAACCTGACGGCAAATAGAAGACAGAGGCTGATGGAAAAAGTATTCACTGTCATCAGCCTGTACAAATGTTCCAACAGGTCAGCTCACTGAACTCACTGAACACAGAGGAGCATGTTAGTGCGAGTGCTGCAGACAAGCGCTGAGTGAAGCACTTCTCCAACAGCTGCTGCTTGTAGTGGAGCTGGAGGCATGAGCACAATCAGAGGACTGTGGGACGTAGAGGAGTGGAGGTGGACTACAAACACTGCCAGGCCCAGTAAATGAGAGGCACTCAGCGATGAGCCCTGTGGACAGAAGGACTTCTGATTAAAGAAAACAAGACAACACAACATAGGGTTTGAGACACGCAGGGATTTGTGTACCTGGTTATGAAACAGGTCCCACAGTCTGTGCAGGACGCTGGAGAGCAGCTGCTTTTTGCCAAGCAGCACACTGACAAATCTGGACGCCCACGTGCTTTGTCTGCAGACAGAAAACATGTGTTTGCACACAGCCTGGCTACAGAGCCATCAAAACCACCCTTACCCACTCACTTATTAGGAGGATTTGTTAGAGATGTGTCTAACACACACTGGCAGAAACATCTCAGGAGCATGTTGATGACCTGATATGCAAGAGACAAAAGGTCTGTTTATGCATAGTGGCACAAGACACTACAGATCTATACAGGTAAAAACAAGGAGTGAATCTCATCCGTGCACACTTTGACATGAAGCTCAGGAGACAGAGGACCCTCTTGGTGAAGTCTGATGACCGTTTGTTCAACCGGCTCCTCGGGACCAACGGAGAAGACGGTGCTCAGCGTGTGAGCGATCCTGGACAGCTGAGCTGACATCTCTGTGGAGACATCGACAGGTCATCTGCCACCTGAGCTGATGGACACGTTACACAGCAAAAGGCCAAAGAGCACAATGTGTGTATGAGCCTCATCATCAGCCGACCTCCATCACTTCCATCCACAGTCAGTGCAGTGAATGTCTGGAACTGGGCCCTCAGGACGTCCACAGGAGGCTGGGTGGTGTCCAAACACACGGTGCTCCCTGCAAACACAGAAGCGTTACCCACGACTATGTGGCTGTGGATGAGAACCATCCTAAGACACGAGGAACTACGATTATTAGCTCTGGTTATTACTAATCCAGTTTGAATAGACCAAAGGTTCAGAGATGTACTAATTTGTTGTGTTTTGAGTCCACATGCACATTATAAAAGACACCCACTGTCCTGCTGTCTCAGTCCCTGACAGGATTCCAGGTATGATGAATACTGAGCAGCAGGGATCTTGTCTGCTCTGAAGAAAAGAGAAAACACGCTTGTTAAACCTGCTGGTAATTTTGGATTACAAATTATTTTGCAGTTGCATTTTTGATGAGAATAAACATGGCTCAAGAAACTGTAGTTTTAACCTGTTGAAATTATTTGCATTCATTACTGTAGGGCAGAAATTCTAAACATTACGAAATGAGGGTTTACACCATGTACAGGTTCAATAATTACTCACTTTTTCAAAGCCTCTATGAAAGTCATCCGAGCATCAGCTTTCACAGGAAGCTGGAATTAAACACAAGTCATGTTGTAAATGGACTTTCTTGTTGTGTAACGCAGGAACGTATTAAAACCTGCTGAGGATGGTTTGCCTAAGCCTCGGGAAATGTGAATATGAAGCACTTCTCAGTAAAGTAACCAACTGGCGCAGGTGGTAAAGTTTACACCTGTCAGAGTGTGTTTCTGAGTATTTCTCACCAGCCTTGGTGTGAGCAGGGCAGGAAGGAACCTGGTCAGGAAGTACGGCCTGCGGAAGATACTGGAGGAACAAGCTGGTGTCATAACGTGCAGTGTGCCTGTGTAACGTCAAAAAGCATCTGGTGCTGGCAGTGAGTGAGTACCTGGCCTCCATCACGGTGGCAGAGATCCTTCCTGTGCTCTCAAACAGAGACACTGCCTTCTCCACATCCTGGACACAAACACACAGAGGCACTGATCACTAACTTAACAAAAGGTTCTCTTTAAGGTTCTGACCACTGACGTGAATGACACTGTTAGTGGGAGGGGCTTATCAGGCAGGAGTTGAACATGTTGTCCAGAGAAGGTTCGGTGGTGATACCAGCGACAGAGGCTCAGTGATGCACATGGTACCGAGGCAACAGATAAACTACTCAACCGGCTGGTTCTGGTAGAAAGGTGTCAGAACACAGGGTGTCATAGTGTGCATAGACTCAGAGCTCCTCCAGCTGGGTGACAACAACCAGCTGGAGCCCACATCTCAGTCTAATCCAGCATCTGTGAGATGAACTGGACAAACAAGTCCCAGCTTCCAGGACTTCTGACATCTAGTACCACAGTGGGTGAGTTAAACAATAACTACTGAGGTACAGTGGATTTAGTCATTATTTGATCCGTCTAATAAACAGCCCTATTTAATTAAGGCTGCTGTGTTTATTTGACCAGGACACTTCAACAGCAGGCATTAATACACAAAGGAGCCACTGGATGTCACCATTACCGGCACAGACGCTCCATCTGCTCCAGACACGTCCTCATATAAGCCCATGTCTTCCACGGATTCCTGCATGAACGAACAAAGACACAAAAATCGATAAGTGTTTACAGTAATATATTGATTCTGTTTCTTCACTGTCAAATAATTTACATACAACAATTTCAAATAGATTTTTTGCTGATCGCAGTTGCTTTTTACAGCTGCACCTGATGAAGCTGATCAGTGTAGACATGACAGTGAGAGTGGGAAAGCAGCAGCACCAGGAGTGGCCACCCCTGCATCAGAGGACAGCTTTCTAGAGTTCTACCCTGTGCCCTACCTTCAGGTCAGCCAGCCTGGTCTTGGCCAGAGAGACGTATTCCATGAGGAGACTGCGATGTTTCATGGGTACGTAGGGAGGATGGAGAATATGAACCTGCCAGGTAACAACACAGCAAGACACTAATCTTTTCTTTTCTTAACACTACATAATGACATGACAGGTCAGGCTCCATTATATGATACTACTTGAAAAAACACGAGCTAGGCTGAATATTCAACGTCACCTTTAGGTATTGGGAGGGTTCAAACGGAACCAGGTCAGACAGGAACTTCAGCAGAAACACCAGTGACTTCTTACTGGTTGCATGGCAACTATTGCTGCCACCAAAACACATCTACCACATGGAAAAGAAGCTGATATTAGTGGATTTGATGCACTGACAATGAGAAGCACAAACCTCCTCATGATCAGTCAGAAGCAGTTCCTATATAAACTACCGTTGATTGGCTACATTTGAATGTGTAGCACAACCACACTATTCACTCTGAATGAAAATTACACTGTACACTGAAAGAAACTATATATTGGTGAACTGAAGTGTGTGGTAGGTAGAAACCAGTGAGATGCCAGTTCTCATACTCCCGGGGATATAAATGGACACAAACCTTGAACCAGTCGCTGTAGGAAGTGAAGACGCTGGGTCCCTCCAAGGCCGCCTGTCGGGCCAGCAAGAAGGCCATGATCATGTTCTCCAAGTCATAGCCCTCAAAGGCCGAGGCCAGCAGCCTGGACAGCAGCTCTGACAGAAGCACAGAAACAAAACATGTGGGTTTCTTCTTTTAATACTAGCATGTAAAAGCAAAAAAATTTTTTTATATTGAGCAGCATCTTACAAAACATTACAGTAAAGAGTGAATAATACTTAATAATGTGAAAAAAACATTGTGTGTGTGGGTTTACAAAAACATCTAAGCCAGCGTACATGAAGGGTGAATTAAGGCCTTATGTACATGTCGGCATGTTCACCTGTCAGACTGGGCTGGGCCTGGGGGCTGTAAACCAGTAGAGTGGACAGGAAGCACAGCACGTGTTTCCAGTTGACCTCACTGGTTTCCAAAACCTGCTGCAGGTGACGCAGCAGCAGCTCCTCACTGAATATCACAGCCAGCTTTTATAGACACAGCAAAAACACAGATGAGTCACAGTTTTGTTTTCTCTGAACAACATTCACTGCATTTGACTACAGAACCGTGAGGCCTTGTGCTGCTCTCCTGTGCTGCAGCACAGGCTCATTTAATTATGGCACAATGTACTGTATAACTGATTTAAGAGTCAGACACAGCAAACACAGTCTGCGAATGTAAAACTGACAGCACATGAACAGCTTATGATGTTTTGAATCTCATTTTCATGACTGTACACCTGATGTTCCAGCCGGTTACACCAGTCAGGGGATCACATACCTTACGGAGCAGAGACGTCAGCAGCCCGCTAGCTTTCCCAAAGGTCCACTCGTTCTGCTGAGTGATGGCATCTGACACTGGGGCAAACAGCAGGTTGAGCTTCACTTCAGGTTTCCTCATGTTAACACAGTGACAGATGAGTGTTGGACTTCTGCTAAAGCTGCTGACAGGGTCTGAGACACGCCTTTACCTGTCAGTCGAGGCTTGTAGGTAAGCGTCTGTGTGAGGGAGTGTGTGAAGAACCTCTGCAGGCCGTCCGCCGACACGGAGACGCCGCACAAGGACGTGTCAAATATCTGAATCCTGTAGCAAACACAGTCAGTGGTTAATTTACATATATGGAAATGATGGTGCATGTTTAGCTGAACATGGAGATACTGCAGACAGACTGAGGCACTTGTGACTCTGTGAGTCAACCATCACCAGGTCAGATGCTGTTGCCCTGCGTTAAACAAACATTGGAGGTGAACGAACCCAGGACCAGCAGCAGGAATGTTCACACTCTATAGTCACATTTACTGAGAAATGAGCAGTGGCGGAATCAAGCCGCTCTCCAGCTGGATTTAAGTGTGATGGCTCCAGCCAGGCAGGCGTTGAGGGGGAGTGTGTTCAACTTATCACATACACTACACAACTGGCAGAGAGCTGCCAAGAGAAGAGTGAATCATCTGAACGCAGCTCTACTCTCTATCACATATTTCACATGACACGACGGGTGTGTGGATACTGACACCCTCCTAACAACCTCTTCTCTTACTGTTGGGCCTTTGGGGTCCACTGGGGGAGGCAGGTGTGGGTGTGACGCTGTGATGGGAGGTTACCACTGTGACCCAGGCATCACAGCATGTAGGTAGGATGCTGAGTATGACCTTGGCCTCCTGGGCCATTCTGGCCACAGTGGACCTGAAGGACACCTACTTTGACCCCTATCTGGTTCACCCCTTCGACGGCAGGGTCCAATTGCTTTTCCTTGTGTTTTCCCTGGACCTTCCCCTGCTGCATTAACACAAACCTGGCCTCCCTCAGAACACCTGACTCATCACAAGTGTCAGTAAACGATGGTCTGTATCCTGTCCAGTCATGTCTGATAATGGTTTCTGGATTCAGGTGTCAATTTTCCAAGTATACAGTACCTAAATGTCAATCTCAATACCTCAATGTCAGTTAATTACAAAAATGTTAATAATCAAAATACAAACAGAACCATTGCTCAGCCCCCACTCCAGCAGATGTCTGCGTGAGAGATTGGTTCACAGTGTCCAGAAGCCCTGAAAAAGAAAGAACAAAAATAAAGTAAGAGTTTCAGGTCTTATTTAACTGAAGCATCACATCATCGGCTCAGGTTAAGGGGACGGGGACATGTTGACTCACAGCAGAGCATATCATCAAGCAGTGAGCAGCAGAGCAGGGAGGTCTTCTTGTCTGAAGCTGCTGGCTCCTGGTTCTGCTCAAAGCCTGTTCCCACCAAGACTTCAGCAACCACTGAAACACAGTAGAGCTCTGAGTCCTATCCAGACCCATTCCCAGCTATGTCAAGCAGTGTAAGCGGTATAATTGCTGAATAATTGCCGAATAATTAATAAGGGACAACACATCAGTATTAGCCTGTCCAATAGAAGTGAGTCTTCATTTAACAGACTAAGGTCAGGGGTTAAAGGACGACAATATTCACACTCTGGGCAGAGAAGACAAGTGCTTTGAACGAGGACTGATAAGCCTCAGATACACTGTGTCTCTATTCATCATCTGTTCCCGGATCAAGACCACTCCAGACTATGAAGGACTCACTGAAGCACCTGTAACGGCTGGAGTCACAGGCGTTAAGAGTTTCCACCTACTCACTATCTACCTCCGTCCACCTAACAAGCATGTTTTTACAGGAGGAAAGTGAAAGAAAACTGTGGTCTCTGGCCAAATGAAGATGCTGCCTGGATACAGTAGGTGAAACATTTCAACCTGACTCAAGTCCCAGACTACATTCACAATGGCCTGATGAGGTCTGTGGGAGGTGTATGGACAATAAAAGTATGAAACGACATTGGTCTTCTTACTTGAAAACACTTTCTGTTGAACTGCTCTGGTGTCCTTCTCCTCCTCTGGAGGTTTCCAGCTGCATAGAGCCTTCAGCTGAGACACCAACCACGACCTCACCCCATCATCACTAAACGAAAGGAGCAACAAGAGGACAGCGGACAGAGGCCGAATGAAGAGTTACCTTTAATAAGGCTCAGTGACATGTGCATCATGAACTACGCACTTCACGAAACACAGTTTATCTGAATGAGATCTTACACACTGAATAAAACATTCAATCAAATCACTATAAGTCTCTAAACGGAAGGTTTGTACTTGTACTAAACCATAAAAACGTCAGGAATCTGATTTCCCACTCTGACAGGGCCAAACTTGTTTCTCTAAATTCAATTTTACAAAGTGATACATTAAAGTAATATCAGATTTGCTTATCAGAACATTTATTTATTCCCTTTTGTCTAACAAAAGTCAATTCCATTTTTGAAAATAGAGTTGACTTGATGAAAAACTTATTTCGGTTATGAAGAATAATAAGTCTGATAAATGTATTAGTATTTGGTTCTCATCTTTAGCGTCAGTAGTGTTTAGATGGAAGAATAGTTTAGTTTCTAGCTTCCAATGCTTCATCACATTGTATTGGCTGGTTCTAAACTCTGATATATGGAAACTGGAAATTGTCGAGTGGCCAAAGTTTGTCCAAAGTAGTTTTGCCAAAATAAAACCTAAAAATGCTGCTTACCTCTGTAAAATCATCTGAAGGCTGAGGATGCTGTGATAGTGAAGGTGGTACACTACTTCCAGCTTCGGTTGCCTCTGGAAAAATCACCATATTTAACATTCTTGCACTATACTTTTTTAAAAAGCTTTCTTCCTTCCATCAATTTGGCATTGGATTAATGATGAGAACAGACTACTGATCACACATGAGCACATGCACACCTGCTCTCTCCTGTACTCCTGCCAAAGCAGTTTAGGACTGAGAGCTCCCTGTGATAACAGGTCCTTACTGGACTTCAGTAAAACACCCAGACGAACCTGAGAAGGACAGGAAGGAGACTAGATGTTCACATGCATAAAAATGATGATGCTACCAAAACATAATTACACAGTCAACAGTGATATTCAGCAGAGCTCAAGACTGAACACATGGACACAGTGCATGAACAAGACACCATCACACCGACAGACAGGCAAGTAAATCTAACACTACTGACTTTAAGCTTAAGCTGCTTTGCTGGCAGCTTTTCAGCAATAATGGACGTTACATAACACCCATCTCATCACATCATGTGCTTGGAGACCAGGATTGGGTCTAAAAGAGTGACTGTACAGCAAAAGAAAGCAACTAAATCAAAACAAGGCGTAGTCAGTCATAAATTCATCACTAGTTTGTGACTAGTATGTAAACCTACTCTCATCTAGACTTACTGAATAGCCTGGCAGCACTGCAGATGGATTCACTTACAAGGTTCCATGCATATTTCACTGGATGGTTGCCTTATACATCCATTAAGTGTCTATCATGAAATATGTATCAAATCTGGATGCTGCAGTTCAACCCAATGCTCCCAATGCACATTGGGAGCATTGGCAAACAGATCATCTGTCTTCTGAAGAAGCGTGGTGGAAGGCTGATCAATCAGACAGTGTGAATGGAGCAATAAAGCAATTAATCATTTGATAAGTTACTTGTCTGATTATTTAATGTGATATATCATGATGACTTATTGTATTTTCTGTGAGTTGCATTTCAACTAATTACACATTGCGTGTTCAAACGTGACTTAAATGGACTAATGAACACTTACGAGGAAACATCACATCACACCTCAAATCCTCAAATCATACGGTCACATACTCACTCTCTGAGAGGGGGTGAGCAGCTCTCTCCCCTTCTCCTCATCGTCTTCTTCAATCTCCATCAGCCTCTCGAGCACCGTCTTCACTGACAGCACCACCACTGGGACACCCAGCTGTGTGGCCTGACGCCTCAGCTCCCACACTGTACACAAAACCACGGTCAGATTCACTGCATTATAGTCATGTCACGGTTATGTCAAGTTATGAACATGTGGCAAAGAAAACAAAGCTTATCTGGAAACTGACAGTTTCTAAAAGGTCAAAACATATACAGTAGGATGAATGTGGTTATGTAAATTAATATCTGTAAGACATCATGTGGCTTTTCAGAGGGAATAAGTGAACACTCACCCAGCAGCGACCCTGTAAAGGCAACTGCGATGCCTTCACATGGTGCATGTTGCTCCTCTTTCTTCTGAGAGGATGAAGTGCTGCACAAAGCTGAAGTCTACATAGAGACAGAAAGGGTTACTGTATATGGTGGCAGAGTCGTTGGAGCTTTATATTACAATCCACTTTATTTATATACTACATTACAAACCATCAGGTAGACTAAAATGCTTAATATGAATAGTTAAGACAGGGCAGTGAAAATCAACAACATAATGCTGAAAATATGGTCAATATCTACAAATAATAACTGCACACATAAAAAAAACACACTATGACCAAGTCAGAGTATTTGATGAATCAAACTTTGGGTTCTAACTTTTGTTCGCTGCATGTCACTCACCTCCACCTCCCGCAGCAGAGTGCTGAGGTCCTGATGCTGTTCCAGCAGCTGGATCGCAGCCTCCTGCAGCCGTGGGCCATCGTCCTGCTTCGGCCTCTTCACCACACGACTTCCTGGGTTTCCAACAGAAACAAACAAGCGTTTAACTTCATGCATTTTTAAAAACTATCTGACATACTGCCCAAAATAGTGTACAGCAAAAGCACGGTCGTACAGCGACTGTTCTTCTCTATCGCGAAAACACCACAAACTGATGACGTTGAGCTGCCAACTCACCGATGAGGCTCGATACAGTCCTTTTGTGAGAAGTCCACTCACACGACGCACTCATTTCACTATTACAGGGTATCGTGGACATCATTTCAATTACCGATGACATAAACTCTTTGACTGCCACTGCACTGTTTGGTTCGCCATGTTTCCCCTCGCGCTCTTCTTTCTCATTGGTCTGCGTTTCAGCCAATTGGGATCATGCAAGCTGTGGGACAGTGATAAAGAATTCCGGAGTTTTAACGTTAACGTTCTACAGATTGCCCTCAAAAGACGAATATAGTAAACTCAAATTACATGGAGACATTTTGTAATAATAGTTTCAAATACTTTGGGCTTTGGTTTGATGAAACATACTTGGGTATAACATATAAAGAGATTTATAGTAAGTAGAAAAGAGCAAAACTATAGTGACATGATTTCAGCCATCCTACAGTTCTGTTAACTTCTTCAAGCTGCTCAAATTCGAGAATATAGTTAAATTAGTCAGAAGTTGGAAACAAAGAAATAACAATTTTTCATTGTTGCTTCATGTTATTTGTCGAAGCAGCGGTGGATCTGAGCCTGAAGAAAAGAAGAAACAATAGCAGTGATGCTGATGAAGTAATATGATAGCAAAGTGGCAATAATGAAACTAAAACAAAGAAGAAAAAGAAGCAGACTAAATCCCAAACCGTGACTGTGTCCACACGCTCATCTGTGAGAGGAGGTGGTCCTAATTCTGCTAATTATGACTGAGAGCAGCGACAGCTCAGTGTTTTCTCAAACTTCCAATAAGCTGAAGGAGGCTGTGTTTATGTGAAGGTCCATCTGCCCTTGAATAATCAAGTCTCTGACCTGTTGCACTGGAGACTAAATGCTGCCTTTGAATGCGTGTACATCATTCTATTGTTCATTCTTCTGTTCTTCTTCTCACTCATCAACAGAGTTTTTGAATTTCCCAGCTCTATTGCAGCAGGCAGCAGGAAAATCATCTCGTGGGAACCAGTGAAAGGATCTCATGAAAACTTAATGTCCTCATGCATTTTTAAGAGGCCTCCTTTTTGCTATTGTGTCATTAGTGATGCACCAAGTTCAGTTCTAACTAACCGAGGCATGAGCGAGTCACTGGCACCGGGTTTAGTAGGTGAGCAAAGTTTTGGTTGAGGACTTAAAGGGCCCTCTGCACTGTGTCCTGTGTGTTTGTGTGATAGTAGTCAATATATAGAAAGACACAAACCTCACTGTGCTCATCTGATTCACTCCACTGAGTCTCTCTGTTCTGCTGTCTGGGCCTTATTTGAACATAAACTAACTACTGCTGGTGTAGCTTGTACAAATCAAGGGGAACATTTGAGCTGTTAAAACTAAGTAACAGTTTCAGATTCATTATGATAAAGACACATTTTAACTAGTGCAACAACTAGCTACAGGCTGTGTTATGTGTGAGGCTTAAGGCTTTGTCCCTGGTAGTGTATTATATGCAGACTAGTAGACTGAGCCTAAACTGAAGACTGAACAGAAATATACTTAATACATTTATATAAAACATTTCAACACACTAAAATTAAGAGACTTTTAGAGAAATATGCTCCCGTCTCCAATATGAAAAACATTGAAATGAATGTGCATGTATTTAACGGAAACACGTGCACTGTCTTGTGGATCTGGTAACAAAAATCTATAGGAAAAGCGTGTGTTGAGGACGACGAGGGATCGTGGCTCAGGGAGATCATGTTGCTCTTTCTTGTGAGAAGCTGGACGTTCCCTCTGACGCAGCCACGAGAGGAACAAGCTCAGACACACCCAGCGCAGCCTGGAGCCGTTCCAGCTGTGTTAGTCAGGGGATGTTCAGCTTGAATAAGACGTTAATGAAAGTCAGCTGCTGTGTCTTCTGCACAAACAGGAAATGCCCTCATAAAATACCTTCTCTCTTTGAGCTGTTAAAAAGAAAACGTGTTGTGTTGATTGTGGCCTTTGAACCTGCGGTCAATGGTGCACAATCTTAGAAAACAAAACCGCTTCATTCATTGAACCTAGACAGTTTGTACAACAGGCAGATAAGAGACTGGACCTTGTTCTTTGTCCTGTGAGCTGCTGAGGTGAACACACTCACACAGTTTGCTTTACATCAGATTCTCATTTACTGCCCTTTCTTTACCTGCTGTTCTGATTTGAAGCCTTTGTCCCAGTTGGCGGATTCCTGCCAGACTCGGACAAAACGTTCTTGACAACATTCCCAGAACATTCCACACTAAACCAGAAACACTCACTAATCCCCTGGACTAATAGTTCTTAAGATGTTTGATGCGAAGGTTGTGGAGTGGTTCTAACGCCTTCAACTGCAGAATTTCTTTTTATTTACGTCCCTTAAAAGTTCTTCCTACATCAGACTATCAAGGCCACACACACATACTGCTACAATACTTGCAGCATTGTTACATTTAAACTTGAACTAATCTAGGAATGAATAATAATGCATGTTTGTTCAGCATAGCAATGCATGCTGGGCAATATACTAGTTCCGCTTTTTTAGAAACCAGGGCATTTCCTTCACATCCGTCATGTATTTAACAAAAAAAGATGCAATCATTTATATGTAAATATATTATATAGCACATCGGCTGAATTCACACAACCTCCTCTCTGTAAATGTAAAAGTCAAAACCTCAAACTGGAAAATAAGCGTGCGTTCTTTAAGTACCGCCGGCGGTGAGCAGCTGTCATTTCTACCGCCCTGGTGTAAAAGTGGAACCAAGCAGTCGGGAAGTGCAAACAACCACAACAGCAAACTGCTGACACACTACACAAAGTGAAGCTTCCACAACATTTTTTATTAGCTTTTTCTCTTTTAGAATATTCAAGTACACGGATTCACAGATCCAGGAAACACAATCAGTAGCAAATACTTTCAAATTATCATTTTCCCTCGTCCAGGACAAGACACACGACCTCCTGTAAACATGATACAAAAACTGCTTTACAAAATGTAAACAGGTAGAAAAATATCTTTTCTGTAATAAGTATTTGTCTTCTATTTACATAAACTGCCTCACAGTATAATCTGGTTTTAAAAATACTGTGAAACTAACTTGTGTGTGTCCCAGGGGGTAAAAGGCCTTTGGTTTTCATTAACATATGAAACAACAAAAGAAGTCCATTAACCGTCCTGTGTACAACAACAGTGATTAGTGGACTGCTGATTGTTGGGCGCTTTGTCCAAACGATAACAAATTTACACAAGTTTCGAAAAGGTGTGATTTTCCAAAAGATCAGAGCAAAAAAAAAAAGAAAAAGAAAAAGAAAAGCTGCAGCTACAATCAAGCATCGCTCCGTGGGACGCCAGAACCGCACAGCCTCCGCTGCACCACGTACCCCACCACGATGAGCAGCATCTCTGTGGTGCTGCTGAGGGCCACGATGAAGGGCGCCTGGGACGCAAAGTCCGCCTCCGCCCGGCGGAAGGACAGCTGCATGACGGCGAGCGCCAGCAGGCTGTTCTGCACGCCCACCTCGATGCTGACCGTCTTCCTCTGCGGGGGGGCCAGGCACGCCAGCCTCGCCATCACCGCCCCGACCACCAGCCCCAGCAACGGCACCGTCACGCCCACCGCCACAATCTGGGGTCTGACGTTAGCCAGGATGGACGCGCCCATTTGGTAGGCCATGAAGATGCCGCCCACGATCAGCACGAAGCTGAAGGGCCGTATGAGCGCGAGCAGCACCCGCGTGAGGGCGGGCAGGTGCAGCTTGACCAGCATGCCCAGCGAGATGGGGATGGCGATGAAGAGGAGGGTGCCCAGGATCTTCACGAACGGGACGTGGAGGGCGGCGTGCACCCCCAGCAGCCGCCCGTACAGCGCCGAGGACAGCGGCATGGCCGCCGCCGCCACCACCGTGGACACCAGGGTCATGGAGATGGCCAGGGTCACGTCCCCGCCCAGCAGCAGGCTGTACAGGTAGCCGCCCCCGCCCCCCGGCGCCGAGCAGGTGATGACCAGGCCCAGGGAGAGCGCTTTGGGCAGGGAGGCCAGCCTGGACACACAGTACGCGTACAGGGGCATGACCAGGAACTGGCCCAGCACCCCCAGAAGGAGCGGGACAGGGTTCTTGAGCAGACCCCGCAGCACCTCCACCTCTACCTTGCACCCAAAGGCACACTTGTTGACGAAGATGAGAGGCAGCAAGGCGAAGAGCACAGGGTTCTCCGAGAAGTGGGACAGGCCACCGGACTGAATGAGCCGGGTGGCCGGGTCATCGCTGCCCGGCGCCACCCTGATGGAGTAATCGGTCCTTTCCTCGATCACTAGCGGCTCCGAGTCCTGATCCAGCTCCAGCAGCTGGATCTGCAGCTGAGCGGTGCCTGGGAACCCGGAGCGGATGCTTATGATGTAGCTCCTGGGCGGACCGGCGTGGCCGCCGTCCGTCACGTTGAGGATGGACAGGACCTCCGGGTCCAGGGAACGGACTCGCACCGTCTGCTTCCAGCTGTGGCGGCCCGTCCTGCTGGCCGCCGAGCTGCGGTACCCGCTGGAGATCACGATCACGCCGTTGGTGTTCTCGGGAAACTCGAATTCCTGCGACGAGCCGTCTCCGATCCGGATGTACCTGCTGCCGCCGCCGGCGGTCGGCTCGGTGTCGTTGCCGCCGTCGACGGTGAGGTTTCCGGTGGCCCACGCGCGCTCCGCTCCGCCGGTGATAATGAGGAGACAGCTGACGGTGAAAAGCGTCCTCATCCTCCCGACAGACGCTTCAGCCCCGCTGCCGACGGCTACAACACCGCCTCGCTCCCCTGCAGCGAACCTTTCATGCTACTCTGGCACAACACGACTCCGACGCGGGCGGGTCCACGCCTCGTCTGGCTCCCATTTTCTCGCCGCCTTTATACCGGAGCCTACACATCACCCCGCCCAGCGCCGCGCTGAGCCCCACAGCGTCTCCCGCGGTTGTCCGTGGGCCCTGGTCGCTAAAATGTCCGCGCTGACGAGCTCACGTTCCGTCTCAGACGTTTGTCTTCCCGGTGGATGGAACCGTGGGCATCGCCGCTGTTTGTGTGGTGAAGCTAGCTTGAATAACGGCGCGCTTCCGGTTCAAAACATCAGCTAAAGGTTGATTGTAATAGACGTGTGTTTAACGTTCATCGCATTCAAACAGAGGTAATTCATCCTTTCTAATTTTGTTCCATCATCAGCAGTGTCTTTGTCTATTATTTCTGCGTACACAGCATTAAAAAAGTGTCACGTGACTCACTTTGGTCTGTGTCAAAAAGAGGAAATAGTTTTAGTTTTGTTTATGATTGTTTTTGGTTATTAATAACACTCTTCTGTTCTGCAAATCTGATAATAAAGATTAACATGCTACTAAAGTTAGTGTTAGTGAATGTTTACCAAGTGACAAACGTTTCGCTTATTATTTAAAGTTTGGCCACTTCCTGTCTCCCTCCCAGTGTGTCTCCAGCTTGACTGTTTGCGCCCCCACATGGGGGAGGGAGGGGAGGTGGGGGAGGGGCAGAAGGATTATCTATCACTCAGACACACGAGGGGGAAACGCTTTGGTTTTCCGACCAAAATGGCGGAAATGACAGACACTGTCATTTGTTGTATTCACGCAGCCCACGCCGCGTCTGGTTTTAGTCTTTTTCATTTCACACCGTGGACCCGGTTCTTGTTGGTCTGGTTCTGGATCTGCCCTCCTTCTAAACTTTTACTATGCAGATCTGACCTCTGACCCTTTGGCATCTACACTGATCCATTCTGACCATGGACGGAAATCAACACTCGCTCACTGAGTGGTTTCCAGTTACATCCTGCCGCCGACTCGGCTGTTGCTTGTTTGTCGTACACAAACATGAAACCTGACGCTGACGATCATGTGCATTTAAAGGGGAACTCTGTTGAGGAATTAATTTTCAGTTTCTGAGCTGGAGTTTCTCTGAGGGTTTCAGGCTGAGCCGTTTCCCTGGGGACCACGCGTCCTCCACTCTGTGAATATTCATGCAGCACCTCAGACCAGCTGTGCTGTGTTGTGTTGCAAATAAGGCCACGAGCCGAGATGACGACTAATTAGAAGCCTCCTCCTGAAATGCTGGTTCAGCAGCACGTTACTCATTGCCCTCGGCCAGATGATGTGTCTGTGGCTGAACGTCCACATAAGCAGCATAAAGAAAAAACATGGGTTTATTAATCCAGTAGAGCCAGTTCCAGCCGTCACTGGGCAGAAGGCAGGTTGCTGTCGGAGGCATCGGTGGCAGAGTGGGGCTACATTTGAGTCTTTTTATATATTAACAGCTCTTTTGGCCTTGAGGCTTCTAGGACCATTAGAATTCCTGTTTTTAAGGCCGCCTTTCTCCACATTCCAGCGTCACTGTGGAACCGGCTTGTTGGCCGACGTGTGCCCAAACGACAGCACGTGTCATTATAATCTGAAGTCAGTTCCAGGTCTCTAACTATATCGATTGATATTATTTACATTTTCTACAGAGAAACTAGTCATGGATTTCAACAAGCTTCGACTTTCAACAGTGCCTCACTTTTGTTTTAAATGGGAAAAGTTGTTAGACTGAAACCTGGGAGTTTCAGTCAATTAGCATTCAAACAAATCAGAACAGCTTCACATGAGCATGTACAGTATATGAAATTACAAGAACATTATTACTGCATGAACATGAATGTATCGCAGAAATGATCAATTAAAGCATCACAGTTACACATATCTGTAGTAAAGATATTGCAGGAATCAAGGATTTTGACCTACAATGAGCAACGAGCAAAAGCAGATGAACGTAAATGTACGCCAGTGTGAGAGAAGTACCTACACTCAGCACACAAAGAGCTGGAGTCAGATTAAAGACGTATTCAGGGGCAGCATTTTATTTCCACCAGTTAAATATACAAAAGAGTGATTTTGCAAAAGTCAGTGGAAACTTCAATATAAATAAAAACCTCCCACTGAACTTAAATGTGATGCAGAGGCTGAAGCTGCTCTGTCTCAGCTGGAGGTTTGTCCCCTCAGTAGTGTTCACACGGAGAACGCAGACAGGAAAGAAAAGCACACAAAGAACTATAGAATGTCACACAACCAAACAAAACCCATCATTCTCAAGCTGTTCTACACTTTATCCTTCAAAGAAGACCTGTTTTTGTTTCTCTAGCATAAATATGTCCATTAATATATTCTAAGCAAGGCAAATCAAGAAGTTTCCAGCTTGTATTCCTAAGACACAAAAGCATCATAAGGGTATTAAAGAACCCTTAGCAAATGTATGGAGGTTTAGATGTTGCTGGGTGAAAATGTCAACCCCTAAATGAGAAGAGATTGTTGATGCTACGGAGCTAAAGCCATAGAAAATGTCTGCCCAGGAGGAACAGGAACCCGACCTCAGTTACCACATTCAGGGCTCAAGTGGAAATTGTCTAGAAGAAGAAAAGGAAAAAAGCCTGCGTGTGCCACAGGAGGAACAGAAAACACGTGAGCAGTGTTGGCCAAGGTTGCACTCTGAACTATTGTCCTTCAGGCACTGGTGGGGACGCCCCTATGCAAACCTCTGCATCCCAAGTAAGGCATTCAAAGCAACAAAACAGGAAAAGTGAATACAAGCAGGAAAATTAGATGAACAATAAAAAAACAGAAACATCTCAAAATTGTGCAAGAAAAAGATGTTTTTCCTAGTAAATACACGCCTCCACCAAGTCACGTCTGACAAAATCTTCTGAACCGTTTCAAGCTACCCTGCACCAGGACCCTTAATGTTAAACTCTTTTTAAATCAATATACAGTTGGTAAATTCCTTTATAAACTGAATGAACAGATTTTCTTCTTCTGTACAGAGCAGACATTCAGGAGCATGTGAGCAGAAACAAAGAGGCATGGGCAGAGACAGAGGGCTATAAAAAGGATGGAAAACAGGAAAAGCAAGAAGAAAACTGAGATCCTGTGGGGAATTAGAGGGGACAATAGAAACAGGAGCAAAGGATCGAAACAGCAAGGTGAACCAGGGAGCGACTCGTGCCTACTTATTTGGGTTATGTGTGTACATATATATTTATAGAACGGGGGTAGTAATCAATAGGCTCATTAAGTCCTCCTGCTAGGAACAGTTCAATAGAAACACACACAGCTCCTGCCTCTGTCATTAGGCTCGTCAGGCAGCTGTCACTGCTCCAGGAGGAAGCCTCAGTTCCGCAGAGAAGCCAACCTGCAACGTGTGAGAGCAATGATTGAGCTGAACTGTTGAGATGAGACAAGACAGTTTACATTTACCAAGCTAATGCAGCTTAATAACGCTGGTCTGAGGTTCTTATGTTACACTTCCCGCTCTCAGCACAGCCCCAGATGGTGCCATGTCTGTGTAGACATCATGCCTGTGTCTCATTACAAATAAACAGACTAAGAGCTTGACATCGCTTTGACGCAGCTTCTCTTTGCAAACAACAGTTTTCAACTGTGGCAACATGCTGAGCAATCGAACTTCCTCATTTCATGTCATAATTTAACTGCCTGTTCACATAGTGTCAAAGCATGAATACAGCTTTACAAGGGAACCCAGCCTGTGATACACTAGACACAGGACTTCACCTGGTGACTGATCCTCACTTACCGTCGAGACAGCTGGTCCTCCTTCTCCTGACTCCGTGAGCTCTCTGCACCGATTGAAGTGGCTCCTGCTGGCAGTTGACTCAGCTGATCCATCACCTCCAGGCCATTCTGCTCCGCTATTTGGTGGATCAGATCATCCACCTGGTCCTGAGGTGTGGTCAGTGTCATTGCAGAGTTCATGGAGTCCTCCATAACCTGGCGTGGGAAAGAACGGGATGGAACGAATGGGGGTAAAAATAAGTCTGACTCATTCGTCTAAGCCCCATGTTCTCAAAACTGCGATTCAAAAAGAGGACTCCATTGCTCACCGAGGTGTGAACATCAAGGTTTTGTACTTGACTTTCAAACTTATCCATGACTGCAGACACCTTCTGGAGGTCCATGGAGTTAAGAGCTTTGTCCAGAGCTTTGGTCACCTGACCCATGTTTTTGGTCACCTTGGGGAAAAAATAGGAGAACTCCATTTATTCTCATGGTATCTGATCTTCTCGCCCTAAGTTAATTAAAACAGAAGGACCAACTTCATGCAGTATTGGACTGTACGGTGTCATGCATGCAGTAACTTACAGCCTTCATGGTGACAGCACTCTGGACTTTAGAGGCCACAGCATCAACACGTGACGCCATGCGCAGCCAGTTCAGACCTTCATTTTTTTTCCGAATAGCGTTTTCTGCATAGACTCGAGCACATTCCACATTTTTCTGTTGCAAAGCCTGGAGAAAGGAGACAACACAGTGTAACAGTTCAACCTCATCTAGTATTTGCCACAAACCCTCACATGTGTAGGGACGTATATGCTCAACAAAGAGGGTCCATGTTGGACTTGTTGGACATGTTGTTGTTGTCAATGATCTTTTGTTAATCTAGATTTCTCCTTGGTTTGTCTTTATCAATATTATTGTGTAGATTCAAAGTTATATAGAGTTAGCAGTAATAATCCTTCCTACAATTATGAAAACAGTAGCAGGAAGGCCTCATCCATCCTAATTTAAAAGCATGTAATCTTTTAACGCACGAGTTGATACAAATGAGAAGTGAGGTCACAGTCATGACTCAAGAGGCAAATTTCCCTGTCCAGTGAGATAATGATAGATTGTCTGTGTTGCATTCTTATTGCTCCACGACACAGGTCTTGTGAATTTCTCTAAATGAAACAAACAGACTTGCCTTGTGACACTGCAACATATTTACCACTGAATACATTGAGCCATAGAGGGAACGGAAGGTCCCATTTATTCAATGCTAAACTTTGGCTGCCCCCTGTTGACGACTGTGGTTTAAAATGTGCAGATACTGATTTTTTTTAAACACACGTCCATTATTTTGCAAAGTAATATCGTCTTTTGAAAGCAACAGCTCACTAGATTCATGAAATGCAACATTATTCCAGCTTCACCAACTTCTGTATGAGAGTCCTGCGCATGCCCTCCTGCACTGGTGGGGCGACTGCCTATGCTAAATAGGGAGGAACATTTGGAACACACTGTCAACTTAGTAGAGGAGGCTTCATCAGTGGAAGAACTAAATTAAATAAAATATGCAAGTTTGCAAATATGCAGTGAATCTAATATAAATAAAAAATTAAACAAACCCATAGACAATACTGGTGCATTATTTTGTATGATTTGGTGACTTTGGTCAAAATGAACATTTATTAATAATTCAGGGACACAACAACAGCAGAATCATGAATATATTGCAAACAGTTGTCTTGTTTTCCATCTTATATTCAGCCAACACAATGACCCAGTGGCTTAGCCATTTGCTTACCTTCTTGACCTTGGCCTGCTCCTTTTCAGAATCCTTCTCTGCTTTCTTGGCCAATCTCTCAAGCTGTTTTGATGTAAACTGCAAATGTAAAGTAAGCACATGAAATTAATACATTTTATGTGCATGTTAAATATTAATCTTCTCAATACATGCAATTTATTTCAGAGATGCATACCTTTAACTGGAAGAGCGTTTCTGTGGAGTGACCATAAGAGACACAGTTAGGAGCAGGGCATGTACTACTACTATGGCCAAATTCTAAGCACATGATAACACATACAGAGTCTGGTGACACTGTCTATTCTCTGAACCCTTATTATTTAAGTATTGGACAATTAAGTAGCTAGGGTCATGATGACTTTGTTGAGTATTGGTCTCTGGGAGAATTTTCATAATGGTGTAAATAATACAAACTGAAGTTGGAAGGCAGGTCCACAAACACAGACACTACAAATAGACACTACAAAGTTTCATTACAACTGGACACCATATAGTGAACATCACTATATTGACCACGTCACTATCTAAGATAAAGGTAAAAATCCTAGACCAGCATATAAATCGGGTGAGGCACTCCAGGCCTCAATGGCCACTAACGTGTCCCAGCTCTGCCTGCAGCTCATTACAGTGATCATGAGTCAATAAAAAAGCTGAACTGATGGTGCAGTGGAAGAACACAAAGCCAGTTGCAATCTTCCAGCCTCTAGTTGACTGAACACACCCGGTCCGTAGTAACCAAAGCACATATAACTAAAACAAATGACTTACCTCTAAAAGCATTTGATGGAAAGTTACAATAATCTAGTAATGGGAAACCTTTTACAACACACATTATTATTGCTAAGTGTATTAATGCCAGTAAAATATAACTGTATGGGTTTATAAATGCACTGTGGAAATGTTATCAATGTATTATTGATTTAGTGGACCAGATTACAGTATCTACCGACATTAGCCCTGCGCACACGTATTATTTGATGAGTGACACCTGAGTAAACAGTCAACCGCTAAGAACCGATCCAGCGCAAGGCAGCTTTAATGCATTGTAAATAACATAGAAGAGCACAGCAAAAAGGAATCTGTTCAGACATGTAAAATAACCTAACTGAACAAGAACAGGTCTCACAGCAACCTGACAGTTGCGTAGCTAATTACCCGCCCAAGCTAATGTTAGCCAACTATAAATACGTTCGTGGTTTGGCAAAAATACAAGCAAAACTCATATAAATTAACTGTCGTAAGGTTAAAACACCACTTACCATCCATGTCGCCTGAAATATGTGTTCAAATAATCAAGGAATTTTTCTCAACAGGCTACTGTTGATTTGTTTTGATTTCACCGTGTACCTGACACCGCACTTCCTGGTTTAACATTAGTCACGTGACAATCCGTCTTCTTCGCCTAGGTTTAAGATTCTTGCATTCGCTCAAATAAACCAATATCGCCACCTACTGCTGAAACGACACTAATCAAACGTGTAAGTTAATAGAAAGTACAAATTTAGTACAAGTACCCATACGTCTGTGTTTGTTAAAATGTTAATTGGAAGACAAAAGGAGACAGTTAAGCCCAGTCAACCAGACACAACCCAGACACTTCACCTGGGAGAAGGTTTGCTGCTGAAGAAGGAAGAATTTCTAAGGAAACAAATGTGGCAGGAACTCATACTTGCCAAGAACAACTGTAGAACAAACAGAAGAGGTGATTTTCAGATTAATTTGATTGTTGATTTAAATGAACATGGACTTAATAACTAGTGCTATACAGTTCTTTGTGAAGTTCTTGCTACGCTAAGCTAAGCTAGCAGCGTCTACAGCCAGTCGAGTTTTGTAAACCAGCTACTGACACCAGTAATTTTGGTTTTAATAAAAGAGACAACATGTATTTATATGAAGCTGACAGCCTCAGCAGTGTAAACTGTGTTAGCATAAACAGGCAACTTCATTTGATCTGAGTTTGTCTTTAGATTGTTGCTTTGACATTTTTAATATTATTATAGACTATGTATTGGTTGCTCACGTTGGGACAGTCATTGTGCTACAGAGTTCTAGTACAGTATATACATTCTCCTCGTAGCACCACTGAGTACAGCATGTCAGATCCTCTGTCTCTGCTCCAGGAGCGCTGCAGGCTCTGAGGAGGAAGAAGTGGTACGAGAACCAGCTCAAGTGCGTGGCCTGTGCTGTCAGGGCTGTGCAGTTCGTCAGGGAATACGTGTAAGGAAACATTATCTAAATGAATGACACGTACTGTAAGAAAACCTGATGCTCTGTACTTGTAGAACATGTGTCAGCTTCTGCCTGTGCCTTTAGAGACATTGTGAACAAGATGAACGACCTGATCAAAGACATTACAGAGAAGCCAGATGTGGCACAAGACGCCTTTTACACATCTGCAGACTTTGGAGTGGACCTTGATGAGGTACAGCGTCAACATCTTCTGTAATGAATTGTAATCAAATGCTCAGTAACCTTCAACCTAAAGACTGAGAAACTATAATGTTGCAAAAGTATAATTAACAGCAGAGCTGCTGTGAATTAAATCAAATACTAATATGGCCTTTCAGTCGTATTACCAGCCTGCTGATCAATGACGTGTTGTGACGCTGTTCACCTCAGGAGGAGCTGCTGACAGAGCTGGAGATGCTGGAAATGACTGTGGATGACAAAAGCAAAGCCCCTTGTGTCCAAGTACTGGCTGCTGTGTCACCCAGCACTGGTATGAAGCGCGTGGAGCAGGTCCGACCGTGGACGCTGGGTCCAGGTAACATGAAGCGACATGCGTCTCAGTGCTGACCCAGTTCCTTCCCTCCACTGCTTGCCTGCAGCTAACATCTGAGGCTTTGCTTTCTTCTTCTCCAAGACAACACAGAAGAAGATGAGCTTGAGGGTGATTTGGAGCGTCTGTGGCGCTGGGCCAATGAAACGCCGTGAACCTACCACCTGCTACAGCACAGAGATGAGAAGAATGGGACAATTAGGCAGTTGTTAATTACAGTTATGTGTTGGTTTGTCCAGACTGGAGAGTTTCATGACAGTTCACACCTAGTGTTTTAGCTACTTGTCACTATTTCAGAAACTCCTTCACCAGTGGTTGTCACTTGGTGCGTTACTAAAAGTGTTTTGCACATTCACTGTGAAGATGTGTTGGCTCTGATCCTGCTGGACTGGTTGGTTCTTCTGATCGAAGGCTTTTGTTAAAAAAAACAACATTAAAACACTTAATAACAGCATCTGAATGGTAGATGTATTTGTTCTGACTGATACCACTACAATAGTAAATCCAGTGAACAAAGAGCTGGGTCCTGCTTATAGTCTGCCCCAATAAGTCTCCAGTTGTTTCAAAATGCTGCAGCCAGAGTTTGACTGGACTCAGGAAGAGAGATCACATTTCTCCTACATCAGCTTCTCTGTCCTGTAAAATAAGAATGCCTTTATTAGGCCCAAAATCCAGGAAAGAATTCAGTCTTCCAAAGCTCTTAAAGCTGCAGCTCCATCTCGTCTTCCAGGCCTCATAGTTCCTTGTGCTTCTCTCTCAGATCTGGTCTGACGTGGAATGTAGAATAAGCTACCAAGCTTTTCTGTAGGACCAGCTTTCAGTTCAGGTTCTGCTCTAGGACCAGGATTAGAACCTTCCTTTGTGATAAAGCTGCTTGTTATAGATGCTTCAGGTCACTATGGACCATTAGATGTTGGATGTCCTTCACACACTGAGCTCCTCTATTTTTTATGTCTCCATTTCTCTTCACCAAGTCCCGTCATGTGGCAGCATACACATTAATAATGTTTTTGGAATGAGTCATGAGTTTACCAGCACGGTGCTCTTTAAATTCAGTGTTTGCTGTGCGTGCTGTAAGCCACAGCACAGGATTAGTGCCTTTCATCCCGTCACACAGTGACAGCAGAGGAGCACTGGCAGCAGCAGCTCCACACGCGTCGCTCCTAATGCAGACGATGCATGTGCTCTACACTGACAATTTAAAAGCGATCATGTGAGCACTATGCATGAGGGAGGTCACGGCAGCTGACTGAAGCCTGATGGGGTCTGGAGCAAGTCAGAAGGACAATACAGGTAGGAACCAATTTCACAAGCTGTCACCCAGTCACCCTGGGAGATTCCGCCGCTGGTCTTCATTCATGTAGAATTAATGACAGAAACCAGGCTCAGTGTAAACCAGCAGAGTATCCAACTTTTTAATGACACTGTGCATAATTTGATGTTTTTGCTACGCCCATCATCTATTATATAATGGTAAAGTGGTAAATGATGTTGTTCCCCGCTGGATAATGATGTCAACGCAGCTCTAACCAGCTTAGGACATTAGCACTATCCAATTAGGAAGCGTCATCGCTCCTGATAGAGGAACACTTCCACACACACTCCTGGAAGTCGTCAGGGTTGCCCTGGTGACCTGCATGACGATCAGACTCCATGGGAATTAAGTAAAAGGCTGGAACAGCAGCTATTGTAGCCTGTGTGAGGGGTATGAGAATGAAATTAAGCACCCACGCTGTCTGTGAGTTTAATCACTGTCCTTCCTCAACGCCTCAGAGAGACCCCCCTCGTCTCCGGCCGATGCTGAAGCCGACCCGGCCGGCTTGTCTCCGCATCCTCCCACCATCCTGGTCACAGCTCCGTCCAGGGAGAACATCTACGGCTCAGCCTCCACCCTCACCATCGCCGACGCCGTCAAGGAGCGCAGGCCGTCCTCCATGCCCTTCATAGTGGGGAAAAAGACAGTGACCACATAGTGACCTCACACCTCCAGCATGTCAGCACTCGCTCACCCTTTGGTGAGATACACTAAACCAGAGGACAGCACAGCTCAGTCCATGCCATGTGCTGCTTTACTAGAATTATGGAAATTAATTATATCACCGTCTTTGTGAGCATCAGTGTGTGACTATAATCCCTGATTACTTTATTTCGTCTTCATTTGTTTTACAAACTTCACTTGCAACTACTTTCCCTTTTAGATTGCAGTCAGCAAAGTCAAACAACCTTATATCGTGTGACTTCATTTCAGACGCACAAACACACACGCAGTCGTTCACGGCCGTTTTCTTAGAGGTTTTTAACTCCGGGAAAGTTTTGTCGACCAGCTGGCGCTTCCGCGCGGAAGCCAATGGCGGCGCCCTGCGCGGTGTGAGCTTTTCGCTTCGCGCAGTCGACGACCCGGAGACGGATCGCCGTCAATAGCATGGACGCCGCAGGAGAGGACGAGCCAGAGCGCATCACGCTGCGCTCCATAAAGAACAGCACGTTCACGGTGCCTCCGAAGGACCGGGTAAGAGACGCGAGCGGGGGCTTCACTCGCTGCATTCACTGGCAAAGTCGCAGCTGATCTCATTACTGGCTCGTTAGCGTGTTCCCGGTACAGTGTGCGTCCGCTCGATGCACCCTGGGTCCCGCTGACCCGACCTGCTGCTGCTGCATGCATGCATGCGCATCTACGTCCTCTGTTCATTAGAGCAGCAGCGATGCCAAACGCTTCGTCCTAAAACTGCGCTTTAAGCACGTGGAGAGAACGACGATGCGTGACCTGCTCACTGATCCTCTGTCGCCTTTGTTTTATAGTTTGGCAGCTGCAGAAGTGTCCGGGAGTTTGAGAAGCTCAATCGCATCGGAGAAGGAACCTATGGCATCGTCTGTAAGTCCATGTCTGAGCATCCACCCGTTTAAACCTGCAAATATCGACGTGTCTGCTTTTCTGACGCAGACCGAGCCCGAGACACCAAGTCTGACGAGATAGTAGCACTGAAGAAGGTCCGGATGGACAACGAGAAGGACGGTGAGTTAGTCATGAAGCAGCAGGACGGAAGTACAGAGTATGATGACGTGACGTGCTGCTCTGCTCCTGGCAGGAATCCCCATCAGCAGCCTGCGGGAGATCACCCTGCTGCTGAGGCTCAGACATCCCAACATAGTGGAGCTCAAAGAAGTGGTTGTAGGCAGCCAACTGGAGAGGTAACACACACACACACACACACACACACACACACACACACACACACACACACACACACACACACACACACACACACACACACACACCCTGTGGCCTCTGTAAACGTCCCGTCATGTTCTGTCCTTCAGTCTCTTCTTGGTGATGTGCTACTGTGAACAGGATCTCGCCAGTCTGTTGGAAAATATGCAGACCCCCTTCTCTGAGGCTCAGGTGGGACCTTCAGACCTTCAGTGGGGCGTTAACGTAATTGTTCTGTTTCAGGACCACCCATATCTAAAACCTCGCATTGTGCCCGTTTGTTCTCTCTTACTCAGGTAAAGTGCATCGTTCTTCAGCTGCTCAGAGGTATGGAGTATCTCCATCATAACTTCATCATACACAGGTCAGTCCCTGATATTTACTAGGGACTCAACAATTAACTCTCTCAGAAAACATTATAAGCACAAGTCACAGATGAAAGAATCTGTCTAGTAAAAGATATCTGTTCATTAAGTGTATTTATCTTGAACTGTCGTATCTTGTATCAAACATTGTCATTGTCATTGTCACCTTCACCCTTTTGTCACCTGCTTTCAGGGACCTGAAGGTGTCTAATCTGCTGATGACGGACAAAGGCTGCGTTAAGATTGGTGAGTCGTCACTCTTTCCTCCGCCAGCTGCTGCTGATCCCTGACTTTGCTCTTTGTTCTTGACTGATGTTCCTTCTGCATCCAGCTGATTTCGGCCTGGCCAGGATGTATGGCATCCCCCAGCAGCCCATGACCCCCAGAGTGGTCACGCTGTGGTGAGTTCAGGGGTCCTGTCAGCTGAAGTGTGCTCAGCCTGAGCATCGTCTTCTCCAGATTGTTTGAGTCGTGCTCGTGCGGTCTCCGTGGAAACATCCCCTTTAATCCAGTTTACTAATCCTCCCTTTTTAGCTCCATTACCTCCGCTCCAGCCTCTGTCATGAAATGTGTTTTGTCCCTGTCGCCTTTCAGGTACAGAGCTCCGGAGCTCCTCCTAGGGAGCAGGAGCCAGACTACAGCATTGGACATGTGGTGAGCGTGGCGGCAGCTCATAGCCACAGTTTTGTCGAGTCAGCTCCTTTTTTAAGGTTGTCATGGCATCTGCCTTGCAGGGCCGTGGGCTGCATCCTGGCCGAGCTGCTGGCCCACAAGCCTCTGCTGCCTGGGACCTCTGAGATCCAGCAGGTCGACCTGATCGTGCAGCTCCTGGGAACTCCCAACGAGAACATCTGGCCGGTGAGACATCAGCGCATCCTCCACACGAGCTGAAAACTCTTAGTGATGTTAAAGGAAGATTATTGTGTGTGTGTGACTCCCAGGGATTCTCCCAGCTTCCCCTCATCAGTCAGTACAGTTTGAGGAAGCAGCCGTACAACAACCTAAAGAATAAATTCACCTGGCTGTCTGATGCTGGCCACAGGCTGCTCAACCTGCTCTTCATGTACAACCCACATCGCAGGTACACACACATGCTTTTCCTGCTGTTGTTATGATGCTGTTACATATTCGTATATGTATTAGTTTCTTGTGTTTTCTGGTCCAGAGCAACAGCCAAAGATTGTTTGGAGAGTTCCTACTTCAAAGAGAAACCCTTACGTGAGTGGAGTCACTTTGCAACCAGCGTGTTCTAGCTGCAGTTGCTGTTGTGTTTATTGTGTCTGTGCTCCTCTGTGCAGCCTGTGAACCAGAGCTGATGCCGACGTTTCCTCACCATCGCAACAAACGGGCCGCCGGTCCTCCTCTGGCAGAGAAACGCTCCAAGCGGAGCAAAGTGTGACGGCTGCCAACTGGATCGCTTTTGGTTTCCACGGCAACGGCTGGGGATGCGGATTGGCTCTGAAGGACGTTGGTGTTAGGAGCAAAAAGGTCCAGTCATTGCTACAGATCAGCACAGGATTATAATAATCACACTGCAATGATGGGACGTTTTAAAGGCTTTTACTCTACTGATCAATGCTCTACACGCCGTCTGCTCGTCAACGCTCCCACTGTTTAACTGCAAGGTAACGTTATAGTTGAGCTGTTTAGTTGTAGTAGCCAAACAAGCCGTTCCTGATCTTTCAGCTCAGCGTGCAGTGACGCAGGATCTGTTCGATACCTCTGGGAGGTGAAGCAGAAGATTCGCCTTTGAGAAATGAAAGAAAACGTATGTCAAGATGTTGAGAGGACAGTAAAGAGCCTGGTTTGATCCACCATCGCTTGGTCGAAACATTCCAAGGCTACACTATAACCACTGTAACCTTCTGCTAGCAGCGCTAGCTGTCACGTTGTTGTAAAGGTACATCCAGTATCTTACAGTTAGATGGTGCTTATTGAACAAACATGTTGTTTAGCGCAATGTTCTCTGTCTCCAGTCTTTTGAGTTAAAGCCACGAGAGCTTGTCACAAAACCTGTTTGTGTCATTAAATCAGTCATTCAAATCCGTCGGGCAACAGGTCAACGACATAAACAAAATAAAGATGTCAAAACAGCAGCTGTGCCGTGGCTCATTTGAAATGTCAGTTTTTATTATTTTAGGTTAAATTAGTAGTAATGGTCACCTGGCCAGCGGGAGGTGATGAAGAAGAACAGACCTCCCACTGAACCAGCACAAAAGTTCACAAACACACAGCGATACGAGCGGAGCCCAGACGAGCTTGTGTTCTTGACCCAGTAGTGAAGCGAGAGCGACTTTCCTTCCTGTTGGCTCCAAACAGCACAAAGACTGTTTAAAGACGGGAAGGAAAGCCGGTCCTGACCAGAGGGAACTGAAACGCTTTGGCTGCCTGGACCTCAGCGTGCAGGACAGTGGGTCTGCTTCCCACGGTGAAACCAGACAGGATGACACCTCCACTGAAGAAATGCTTCATGTGTAAACTGAGTGAAGTTGTGTGATAAAGTGTGTAGCAGTGTAACACTGGTAGAACCCGGCATGTCACAGAAAAACTGTCCAGATTAAAGAGATGCTGGGGTCATTCACATACTTCAATGAACTGGAGCTTTGCTGCTCGGAGGTTCAGGTTTCTTCCTGTAGCTGAAAAACCCAGCAAACACAATCACATTTTCAGGTTGTGGAGCTTTTAGCCTCATCACTGGTTCGTTTATGTCACTTAAAATCTATCCAGGGTTTGATGTGATCAAAAGCTCAAAGTTAACAACAGGACCGTGTGAGGTTTTTGAAATCTACTTGGTAGAGATGAAAAACAAATCCTTCCATCTGTGTGTTGTAAATACTGACAATGACTGTGCAGCTCACACAGCTGTTAGTAGAGGTACAGGACACGCACGCACGCACGCACGCACGCACACCAAATAAAATAACAGGGCTTCTAACATTTACACATAAGCATTAACACAACCTTCAAAAAACAATACAGATGTTTTCACAAACATGCCTGTCAGAACTTCTTTCACCGTCACTGTCTTCCATTATGATGCAAAGCAAAGTGCACAGCGGCAACAAAATATACAGTCGTTCAGTCAGACATGGACTCAGCTTGGAGAGGGAAACATGTGATGCGGTTTTCCTCGCATCTATGCAGGTTAGAAGGAAATCTGTTGTAGTGAATATGTCGTAGCGGCTGAAACAAAACATTGTCATAAATATCCAACTACCAAACCACACCAGGGTTTCTATGGTGCTTTTGGTGAAAATCCTTCAAGGATTCAAAACTACTGGACCTGGTGATCAGAAGACAGGAAAACTAGGGTTCTATGTCCATGTTCAAACAGACCAGTCAGTGATTTCCAATCCACAAGAGACAGTGAACCAAGTCCTCAGCAGACAGATGATGGTAGAGCAGTAGAGAGGACATGAGTTGTTGGGAGCAGTCTGGTATGACCCTTCGGATGGACTCTGGAAGGAAGCCTGGGAACACTGTCTGTCAGCCCTCCATCCCAAAGTCTTCTGTAAACTTCTTGACCTTCAGAAGGTCTTCAGTGTTAACTGTAGGGCGGGTGGTGGATAGCGAGCGCAGCATGTCCGACTGTAGAGGGAAAAGACACACAAACACACACAGTTAACAAATCAACCCTGTGTCTGCCAGGAAGGCTTCTAGACCGAGCTGTGGCTTATAGTTAATATAATATAATATAAGTATATAGGGCAAGCTCCAAAATTATTGCTGGTGATAATACTTTGTACTGCTTGTATTCGCAGGCCTCACCATGCAGACTATGGGCTCAAGTAGCTTATCACTAGGTACATCCATCCAGGTCATCTCTATGGCTGCAGGGTCCCCAGGGGAACATGGAGTCAGAAGGTCATCCACCATGACCTGGTTGTTGCTTCTGGATGGGCCACGAACCTGCAGGACAAATAAGAACAAATATTACAAGGCTCACAGGACTTTGAGTCAACTGTTGTCAATTTGATTTTAAGCTTCTAATGGACCCACCTTTTTGAAGTGTGTGGCTGACTGGACCTTCCTAACAGGCTGCATCAGAGCATCGCGAACAATAATGCTTATGTCTGCTCCAGAGTAGCCATCTGTTTTGCGAGCAAGCTGCCGCAAGTCGGCCTCGCTTAGGCTGTGTGGTGTGTTGCCCAGATGCAGACGGAACATCTGAGCCCGAGCTGGCTCCTCAGGAAGAGGGATGTAGATACGCTTCTCAAATCTGACGGAACACAGCACAAGGTTTTTTTCAACTGCACATAAAGAGCACTGCGACTGGTGCCTGTCACAGACTTTACAGAGCTTTTGGAGTGCGGTGTGTGTAATATATAATACATATATGTAAGCATTAAAGCACGGTGGTGACCTCTGACCTTCTGCGAATGGCAGCATCTAGCACCCAGGGGATGTTGGTGGCTCCTAGCACCAGGATCCCATCATTGTTGTTCCCCACGCCTACAAAACCAGAAAAGGGCCATCAACATCAGGATCCCCCATGAGTTCACATGGGCTTAAAGGAGCCAGGTTACTGGAAATCTGCATATAGTAAGTACAGGAGAAGATAAAACTCTTTTGTAGATTTCTTTTACCTGCAGCTTTTGCTAGAAGCATAGACTCAAATTGAGTCAAAGCAGAAGAGACCACCTTCTGATGTGTTCTTGTTAGAGAGCCCTCATGCTCACAGCTCAGACTGTAACTGAGTATAACTGAAACCGGACTTATTTTATTCTTTCAGTTGTACAGGACATATGTGTTAGTTTCATTTGGAGTTGTTGCATCGCTCTAATGCTCTGGCAGCTGTAGCCACAGTTCTACATAGGGCAATGTGTCACAGTTTTAATGCTAATGGTAACCATTTTCTTTCAGATGAGTGCTCAGTGTGTGTGTGTGTGTGTGTGTGTGTGTGTGTGTGTGTGTGTGTGTGTGTGTGTGTGTGTGTGTGTGTGCAAATGGATAAATGGGAATCAGTGTTCTCCCGAGAACATTTGGTACTCAACGTTTACTGCAGCACGTGAGTCAAATCCATCGAGTTATGACAAATTACCTGCTTTGTTCACAGAGAAGCTTCTCATTTAGTGCTGATCAGCCGTGGTTCCAGATAAAATGTGACACTGCTGAAATCAGCTGCCACTGACTAATGTTAACACATTTAAAATCGACAGGCTGCAGTTTGTGGTTGGAGAGACTGGCTTCATGCGTACTGCCAGCTGTCAGAGACCAATATCACTGTGGACACAGTGTCGTTCCAAAACCTCTAACAGACCTCTTTTCTGGATGCTGCACATACTACAAGGCAGAATATAACTCTGTGGCAGCCTCCTCACTCTGATTTTATTTGCCTCACCCTGCATCTGGACCAGGAACTCTGTCTTTATGCGACGGGCAGCCTCGCTCTCATTCTCATTCCTGGAGCCACAGAGTGAATCCACCTCATCAATGAAGATGATTGAGGGCTTGTGTTGGCGAGCCAAGTCAAATAGGTTCTTCACAAGTCTGTGACACACAGGTACAACATAATATAGAGAAATACTGAAACAGGTGCATTATAAAGAGACGCAACAGGACACTATAAAAAAGCAAATGAACAGTAGTTCTGACTTCTTCACAGAATTGGTCACATGCTCATCCCTCAAGGATGACACTTACTTTTCACTCTCTCCCAGCCACTTGGACATGAGATCTGAGGAGGAAACCGAGAAGAACGTGGAGTTGTTGGCCTCAGTGGCCACAGCCTTGGCTAAGTATGACTTTCCTGTACCTGGGGGACCAAACAGCAGGATGCCTCTCCACGGAGTCCGCTTTCCTAAAGGAAATTAAAGTCACACAGTACAAATTATTAAAACTAGTAGTTACTAATGTTACTAAATAAACAGGTAGCGAGAAAAAGAGCAGAAAACAACAATACTCATTTAACCAGCGCCTACATTGTAAAACCACATCTGATAAACGAATGACAGTAACAGTATTTAACTGGCTCATAATAACCAACTGAAATTTAACTGTGTGTAAACTTAATAACTGAGGTGTAAACTCAGTGGAGTGGGGAAGATACCTGTGAAGAGATGAGGAAATTTAATGGGCAAGATGACTGCTTCTTTTAAGGCCTCCTTAGCCCCCTCCAGTCCAGCCACATCGTTCCACCTGACATTGGGCTTCTCCATTACAATAGCACCTGAAGGGACAGAAAAACAGTTATAAAATAGACAGCAGTGCTTTTTGCACAATATCAAATATTGGTGGCTGAATCCAAACACAGCCACTCACCCATAAGCTGCTCCTGCAGTTTCTTCTTCTCTGGGTTTTCACCCTCGCTGTCACTATCACTCCTAGAACACAAACAGGCGTGTAAAGAACCCTGAAATACAGTGAGTTCAACGCTGCAGAGAGCAGAAGGGTGGCAGCATACTTGTCATTGCTCTGTGCCTCCTTAACAGGCTTTTTGCCCTGTTTGTCTTTGTTCTTCAGGTAGTCTTTTAGTTTCTCCGCTCTGTCCAGATACTGCATACACTTTGCTCGTATGCTCTCCTTCGCCTTGTCACTGTGGGCCTCGTCTAGGGGAAAGGTAACAAACCCATCAACGTTAATACTGACACCAGGGTGCAAAGCTCGCTCAGCTCTGTGCCAGGCTGCAGCACTCACATTTGATGGCATGTAGAAAATATTCCACAGCATGCTGATACAGGCGCAAGGCCTCTTCATAGTTCTTTGCCTTATCTTCTTCTGTGGCTTTGGTGACGAGATCAATCGCTTTCTGCAATGTTGTCGGAGGACAAATGGAGGTGAGGACACATCAGATGATGCAGTGAATGCGGACGTTAGTCATTGTCCTAGGAGTCTGAGCATATCAACACTGGAACCTAGAGCAAACCCTGATGGGGTTCAATAGGAAAATTAACGGTGCAGTTTCTAAACCAATCACAAGAACAAATTATAGCGTTATACGTCCATTACCCATTTTGACTGCAACTAGGAGGCACAACCCAAGAGGCGTGATTGCGGCTGCTACCGTTATAAGCATTTACCAACAGAGGCTTAACGGCATTAGCAATTATAGTAATAATAATTAACAACGACCGAGCTTTAACTTTACAGAACTATTTTCACGGACACCGAAGAAGCACGGTTAGCAGCTGACCGCTACGTAAAGAGCTTGCTAACAACATTAGCGGACTTTAGCATCAGCTGCGGGTGAACCAGCTTGCTACTCTTTTGACCAAGCTAGCATGTCTATTGGAGCAAGCAAACGCTAGCCAGCTAGCTACCGGCCTACCTGCAATGTTGACGTTGTCATTTCATCTCCTTCTGAGATTCCCACAGATTTCTTTTCTCCGACCCTCACCAAAGGGGGATATTTAAACAAGCGCACGTGTTTACAACCCTAAGTTGTGACCTAGCGGGTCGTTGTTTACATGACACAACTGTTCAATTGCTAAAGCACTAGCTAGCAAAGATGACAGCTCTGGGCCGACGTAACAAAACACAGCTATAGGCTACCGACGAGCTAACGGTCACACTCGCCAACTTCCGTTCAATTTCAAAATACAATTCAAAATACAACACTATAATTTACAGCTACTGTGTGTGTTAGTGTTTCTTCGTGTGTGTGTGTTAGCTGCATAAATATTGTTTTGGTTAATAAACCCTTCTAAACCCATGTGTACATATGTATGACTTTCATGTATGTTTCCGGTCCGACTACCGTTCGTTAAGCTACTAAATAACTTGACGAAGAGAGCTTCACGCTGTCACCTAGTGGTCACATCAAAGCAGTGCACCGGAAATGAGCCAAATACAGAAACAAAGTCCTGCTCACTCAGCCTCTAACAGCCACATCCTGCCTAGACCTCGAGAGAAACCACACAATAACATAGTCTGTAACAGTTTTATTAGTAGGTATTTACATTTGACATTATTACCATGCTACCATACATAGCATACTGTATCTGGGAAAGGAGTCTAAAATACTTTGCATATGAGAGTTTATTGCAGCAGCACTTCAGCCTTTTCTATCTAATGATTGTGTTGGACGCAAGCTGCCACAAATATTAACTTTGGTTAATAAAACCGTTCTCTGAAGCACTGCTTTGCATAGACAGGAGAGCACACAATAAAAAGAGACTTTCTGATTACTTGCAGAAGGAAAAAGGTACATTCACAAGTTCAACAATTTTGATAGGTTAGTGCATCAAGGTTTGTGGTTTAAGGAAGGGTGAGAAATTTTCTACAATTAAAATTGTGCAGCGATACAGACAAACATGGTTAACATGGAATGAGAAGATAGAACAGATGTCTTTCAGACTGGGATCCTTCTGTTTTTCTTGTTTGCCAATGGTGCACACAGAGATACATTCAGGTCGAAAGGACAACAGAGGAAACATGTACCATGAACTAAGTGAAGGGCATGAACTTGTGTTAATTACAGTCATGCTGCACACAAGTAAACTGAAGGGAGAAAGGTTGTGATCATCTTGGTAACTTTACCTCTATTTGTTGTTAGAGATTAAAAAAAATGTATGATGAGATTCACAAGCAGCAATTATCATGAAGTCATGGGAGGCAAGTTCAAGTCAGGTTTTATAGGAGGGTAGAAGTTCCCTTTTGCATTTGAGGACAGCAGCTTGTCAAAAAGCCTCAACTCTTGGTCCATTTACAACCTTTACACTGCAGCTCACCATCTCCACCTTCAAATTGAATTTGCTCACTTGTCATGAGATCTCACATGTTAAAAACAACAAGCTGCTCTCGGTCAAATGTGACTAATGAAAGCAGCCAGAGTCTCAATTTGGAGTTAGGAAACGACCGTAGAAAAAGAATGAGAACGAAGTCAACATTTCCCACTAATGCCACTACAGCACAATATGCTGTACAACACCAGTTAGCGCAAGTTGCATTGTTTGTCAATGTGATGAAAACTCAGCAAAGAGAGAAGTAGCTCATTAAGCAAACCAGCAAGTGGACAAATAAGTGCACTAGGCTGGATTGTCTTTGTAAGACAACAAAATAACAAGACAAGAAGGAGGAGAATTTTCTAAATGAACATTATTCTGGTAGGAAACTAATGTAATAAGTCAATACATTTCTTTATATCTGTACTACTACAGTTTCGCTTACACAATACACTGGTACCTGCGTTATGTGAGACCCCAAACAAATGGTCACTGGACAATTGATGCTGTGAGAATAGTAACAAGAGACGAGTAATGTCAAGCAGAGCAATGACTAAGGCAGTAGTGTAGGTGAAGGGAGGGCGGTAACACACGCTCATGTCCGATATCTTCATATGATACACAGTTCAACGCAAGGAAGTCTGGGAATCATGGAGATACACACAATACAAAGTAACATTTACAATATAAGAGTAATACTAATGCCTTTTTATGGCCAAAATGTCTCTTATGCTGGAACAAAAAAGGAAACGTTACAAAGAGCGTCTCTGACTACGAGTAAAAAGGCACCGTTGGTAAATCCTGATTACAAGAGTAGTTTGGGATAATGTGCTATAAGGTGAGAGTGCGAGGCAGCAGTCACACTATCAAGCCAACACAAGCATGTAGTATAGAGACACAGGCAGTCTCTGCTAACTGCATTCAGACTCAAATACAAGTACAAATACCAGTGAGCCCAAAGTTCACTGGAAGGCTGCTGTGGAATGGAAGGCAGAAGATCAAAACAGAGCATTCACCACTTTGTGCTTGGTTCAATCCTTCCCTCTGTACTTTTCAACAACACTTTGAAGTGCACTGGACATTGTGCACGGCAGCTTGGCTGGTCATATTAGAAACACTTAAACACATTGAAATGACACAAGCAATTTTTAAAAACATCTTTAAAACAAAGTGCCACCTTTTTTTTGCCCAATTTTACAACGCGAGGAGGTGAGACGCTGGAGGAGAAGGCACGTGTTGGAGACGAGCATCAACACAACTATCTGTGGTCTAACTCCTGCTGTGAATGGAGAAAATGAAAAAAAATCCAATGAAATTAAAAATAAGCCCCGTTGTCAGCATCTTGAAGGACACCTGGTCATTCCCATGGAGCCTTGGTCCATCCTGTCATCCATGTCGCCGCTTCACGTCATTAGGCCCATACGAGTGAGCTTGGCTGACAGGAAAGAGTGGAGGACAAACACCACTGGCTTCGGACCCGAGTGGAGGTCAAATACCTAAAGTAGAAAGGAGGAAAACAACAAGGAACAACCTTGATGGATCACTTTGAGCATGTAATTGAATGTAATAAGTGATTTTGCTAATTCCTATTCTTTTATCCTTTTATCCAGCTTTGTAATTTTCACCAACTCCAGAGTCGACTGTCAGTTTTGCTTGTAAATTTGCTGTTGCATCAAATACTGAGTTATTTAAGTACAAAACATTTTAACTGGAGGGAAATTACAAAAGATTGCTTAAAGTAAACTGTGGTAAATCAAACTCAACTGCTGGACGCACGTAATTTGTCTGGGCTTGAAATGAGCCAACACAATGATTTGTTCTTGCTCTCCTTTACTGCCTAGTCCACGTTTGAACCTCAAAATGAATATTTCACAGATTTTAGTCCTAAAACGTTTCAGCGGGAGCTGTACAAATAATTATTAGTTAGTTAGATAGTTATTTTTTAATCCCTGTTATGAGCTGAAAGGAATCGGATCCAGTTTCACTGGAGTGCGTGAACGTCCTGAGGCATTTTTCTGTTGTTATTTTGCTCTTTATAGATGATTCCCTCAACATATTTGCACAGAATATCATTAGAATGTAAAAAGATTAATTCATTTTAAATAACTTAAATAACTTTTTTAGCTCTCACCATTTCTCCCTCTGGACCGCCAAAGTCAAGGTACAGGTTGCGTATTCCATCATCAGCGGACATTTTCAGCTTTTCATAGGGGTATCGGTAAAGCACAGCGCCTCCGGTTGGGTCGGCCAGGTCTCTAGTCACAGTGAAGCCCTTCTCATAGTGCAGAGTCAAACGAACATCCTGCCTGTTCAACGTGCAACCTGAAAACACCACACGACAACGAAACATCAGTCACAACCTACTGAATAAGACGGGTTTGGATTCAAAGACAGTCCAGCCTAGTGCAGAAGTAAGACACTTTGATTGATCTGTGCAGGGAGAAAACTTCCCCCAGCTCCTGCCCTCAGGCAACCGACCCTGTCGTCTTTAGTCAATATCACTATGAGAGTGAATACACTGAGATTATGGGCCTGCTCACCAATGGAGACTTCTTTGATGAGCTCAGCAGCAGCGTGTGCCCCCTGCACCAGAGCTCGCGTCCATGTCGACAGATCCCAGTGGCTCTCAACTCGAAAGACGTGGGATTCGATGCCCCGGCCCGTCCCTGTACGAGTGGCGAACACCAGTTCTGAACCCTGGGCAGGAGAACCACGAGCACTGCCAGAATGAACCAGCCTGGAAACACATAGTTAGTGTAGTTACTAGTTACTGGAGGAAGTGGCGTCTGCTGAGAGGAACCACGTCCTACTGTCTGCCGTCCTTACCTGGTGGCGAGCAGCGGGTGTGTGAGCAGAGGCATAGACCAGGACTCCCTGTTCCATGGCACAGATTCAAACAGAAGCATATCCTTCTCCGTCAGCGCCATGACCAAAGGTCTGTACTGCTGCCGTCCACCTTCCAGTTGCACCTTAGGAGAAAAGTCAGGACGAGAGGTCAAAGGCAGCAGCACACATAGTCAAAAGGTTCTGTTCTGTGGCAACGGAACCTGCACAAAGTCCTTAAAGACATAATCTAGCATCAAAACCAAGAGCAGTGAGTCTGTGAAGCAGATGGGGTGAGAAAATAGTGTAATACAATGGAAACCTCCTGTTTTGTGTTGGATTCTGACACAGAGCCACAGAGGACACTTCATCAGCATGAATTACCTTACTCCGGGTTCCCGTATGTGAACTAAGACTAGGTCGCGTTTAACTTAAGAATCAAAGAGAATGTAAATTCAGAGCTCAAGAGAACGCACTCTTCCTGTTTGACGTCTGTAGGAAGAGACCACGCTGATCTCTGAGAGAAACATCAAAAAAAGGTTTTATGTAGAAAGCTGAAACTTCAAAAAGGAGCCATTTTATTGCAACTGAACTGGACCATCACATGTAATATGGCAAATGGCTGAATACCTGCTGGGTCAACCAGCCGATGTGCTTGAGATCAGGGTGTGTCGAGGAGGAAGACGTTGCCCCCAGATAGGCATTGATGTGAGCCAGCGTCTGTGGCAGCAGCGCAGCAATGTTGGTGTGGATGGCAGTGAACCAGGAGTTGGCACTGGGGGCGTCCTTGCAGCGCAGCACCACAGTGTGCTGGCCATCTGGGGAATGGAGCTCCAACAGCCTGAGGCACACAGACAGGCATCAGCTGTGTGTAATGTCATTCAAAGCTAACATCCTGTCATAGAGTCCCTAGTGCTGTTCTCATCTCATCTATTCTCTATTCTCCGGTTTATTTTCACAAGCTCAGGATATTTTACACACTTATTATCTCCCAGAGTACAAACATTCCAATCTAATGCACAGAAGCACGTGAAAACTCCGGTTACACACACACATGCCCGACCACACCTAAACTCCCACATGCTCAGCTATTTGTCTCTGATAGCAACATAAACACTGAGCAGTCTTCTAATCGACCTGTTCTCCAGATCTGGTATGGTGAGATTCCTGCTGATGAAGCACATCCTCAGGCTGATGACCTTCCTGTCTCTGGACGAGGAGGAGCTGCTGTGTTTGGGTGACCCCGAGTCGTCACTGCCGCTGTAGTTGGGTGACTGTGGGCGGATGCCATCCCACGGCAGGTCGGCCACCAAGGACGGCTTCTTGAAGAGCGGAGAAACCTCGCGGATGTACTTCACTGTGAGACGAGAGATGACAGGATCAGAATCATGTTTCAACGGATTTAGCCATGGATTTGCTATCTTTGAATGAAATGCTCAATTTTTGTTTTTTGAATAAAAGCAGCAAAAGTAAGATTTAGCTTCACATGTAATGTTGGGCAATGGGTTGGTTTGTTGTTTTAGCCTTCCTGCTAATCATTTGCCTATTACAAACACCACAGAGACACAGGACACACCACAGCACCGCTGCAAGCACACGTTCACTAGTGGCACATTAACAGACCACATTCATTTATTAATGCTGCTCTAAACTGGAGCCAGTCAGATGTTCAGCTCAGCAAATAGTGCTGTAAAATTAATGTTTCCTGAAATTTTGAAATGGTTCTAAAAAACTCCAGCAATGACTCTGGGAAAACCAAAAGCTTTATTATATTTACTAGTGATAGGCAACAAAAGCATTGATCTGTATAATACAATGCAGGTTAACAAAAAAATAGAAACATTTGGATCAGACCAGGACTGTTTTAGTCCACAGCTAAAAAACACAGTCTGCACAGTGATCCCCCTGAATCCAGCCAAATATTTTCATTGATACGGGATCTGTACTTAATCCATTTTATGACTAATAGAACAAACACAAGGCCAAAGCAAGACAGCTGTAAGTAGAGTTGGATTGCACCCAGTAACACAGCATCACTAAGGACACTGCATGGCCGTAAAGCAGCAATGAACTGCTCTGGGACAACTTCCAAAATTCTCAAATCAGAATTTTATCTGTTTATAAATGCTCTGTTGGTGCAATTTCAACATGACTTGATTGCGGTTAGGAAGTTTAAAGACACCTCTTTACTAAAACAGAAAAGCACAAAAAGTACTAGACTAGTGCATAAACAGTTGAATATCCTGAAGCTTGTCTTAAAAGACATATTGCTCAGCGTGGAATTATCTTGGAAAAACAAGACATGACTGGCCACATGTTTGCAGAAGAAAGGACTTTAATGTACTGCCCACATTTGGTCCTGCAGCCTTCACTGGCGTACGCTTGTGCTGCACATGATCAGGTTATCTCTCCAGGTTCCATCTATGTCTGCTTAGACTCTTAGTGTGGACAATTGTTTGTGAATGTGAGAAATAACAAACCAAGTGTCTGGGTGTGTGTGTATCTTGCACCATTGGGGCAGTTCGGGGAGGGTTTGCAAGTAAGAACAGTCCTTATTTATTTTGAACTACTGTCAGACTTATTGAAAAGCAGCCAGTACAGCCATAGTAAAAAAGAGGTAACAAACATTCAAGCAAAGCTAAAAAATTAATTTCATATGAAAAGAAAACACATCACAAGCACCGGATGAATTTGAATGCCAGCGTAAAAGGCCGAGTCTTCAGCCTTCATTTAAAGATAGCCAGTTCAGAGGTTGACCTGATACCCAGGGGTAAGAAGTTGATCCAGACTTGTGGGGCCTGAACACAAAGACATCCCAGCACTCAGTGTTGGGCTTTCAGACACAAAACAGTGTCTTTATCAGTCAGACACTGATTGTAATGGAGCAAATAAATGAATCAAATCGCTCTAATATGAAGCTGCAGTGACCCAACATATGAGCAAACAACAAAAATCACCTGGCAGCCAGTGCAGGGACAAAAAACAGGAGCATGAATGAATGAATGACTCTTTCCAGGTCCCTGAACTTTCCTGAGCAAGTCTGACTGATATTGTAGGCAGATGCTTTTACATCACTGTTCACTGAGGAACAGTTCAGTGTTAAAAGGTACAACAAGGTTCTTGACCAGGAGTTTGGGAGAAAAACTCAAATGAGCTCTTCTTGTCATTCAAGTGGAGGAAATTACTACGAGACAAACACTATATATGCAAGATATTAACTTTATACACAAATATTCAATAATTGATGAAGGACATCTATAACATCCCAATATCAGACACTGAAGCTATGCTGCTCAGTTTTCATACTATTCACATCCCACACACAGGTCCAGACTGATCCACACAGCTGCCAGTGCCTGTGGGTCCCGCCCTCACTAGGAACAGCAGCAGTAGGGGACGTGGGGAGAAAAAGATTGATCTGGTTCTGCTGAACAGTGCTCGAATGAGCAGAACAAAAAAAATGAGGACCTGGCTGCTACCAACTTCCCAAAACTGGTAGTTGGAAGAGAAAGTGAAAGCATTAACTGGCAGGAGTAACAGTGTCAGTCCAGGGGTACATACACAGGAAGCTCTGATCCACACAGGAGAAGTAGGAGACGTCAGTATGTGGGGGACAGTCCAGCTCCTCACCACAGACGCCCTTCATAGCTGCATATTGTACAGCAAAAGGTTGCTCTTGCATCATTTACTCAAAGGGAAACCTTTGCCACAGATGCACCCTCAGCCTACTAGGGGAAGTCCTTTACAACTCAAATCATGTGTAGTAGCTACCAGTTCAGATTAACGAAAAAGAGAAAGAGTTGTGGAAGCAGCTATAAGACGATAGCAAGCACTGCCTTCACCCTGTTACCCTCTTCCTATAGCTCCCTTCCTGCTCACATGCCTGCCTGCCTGCTGCCACAGAAGCCCATTAGCTCTGTTAGACTCAATGCACGCCTGTTCCCTGTGTGGACATCGCCGTTAATGACGTAGAGGGAGATTCTCCAGGTGCCAACAACATCCCATTAAGGTTGATCACCTGATTTTCTTAACAGGCATAAAGGAAAGCAGCAACACACCAACAGCAAATGGGGACAACGTGTAGAGGAGGAGCCCAGTCTGACTGGACATATATTTGGATGTGGCTTCAACTACACGCACACGCACACGCACACGCACACGCACACGCACACACACACACAGTAACAAAGCTATCATCCTATGGCATGGCCAACATAACAGAGTAATAGCTGACAGAGTCGGGCGGTCGGACCCCAGCCTCTGTATTTTCCCCTGAAGCTGCCCAGACATTCCCGGTGGTTTGGCCTGATCCCCTTTCTTCTCCCTCATGCCTAACTTAACTCCTCCCTCTTAACTCCTCCCTCCTTTCTTTCTCTCCACACTCCTTCTTTTCTCCTCCATCCCCATCTCTTAATCTTGACTCTCATCTCGCTCTGGTTTTCAGTCTGTCTCTGCCTCCATAGTTCTGCCTGCTCTCACACCCCTCCATAACAATCGGTCCTGCCAGAAACCGAATGAGAACAATGTGTGAGAATGCAGCTCCAATAGCAGGAGCAGAGGCGTATGTGTAGTGGGTTGCATGTGAAAATAGATAAGCAACATTTCTTTGGAGTATAGTGTACTAGTGTTTACTGACAGGTTTAACTAACTAAATACATCTTTATAATTAGTGCAGAGCTGAAGCTATAGCTATAGAATCTGACATAGTAGGACCAGGTTTACTGGATGGAGGGATCTATAGGCCTTTGATGTGTTGACATCAGTTGAGTCATTTTGTGTCCATATGAAAACAGGTTTAGGTTTAAGTGGAAACGTAAAGCCACCTACCAAATCATAAACAAATACATGCCTCAAACACAAACGCACATTTGTTTTCCACCGACCTTTGGGAGGTCACGCTACTGGAGAGTACAAGTGCGTTTATCTGCACACCCACACTACAGCGCTCATGAAATCACGTAAGTCAGTCTCTGAAGGTCAGAGGACTGCCTGAAGTGTATCTGAGTACATGGGCCCATTTTTTGTTTGCACGGGATAAAGCAGATTATGATGAGAAATAATCTAATTTGTCGGTCTCCGCTGGAGTGAGGTTTAAAGATCACAGATGGATGCTGGCTTAGCTACAGCAGCCCTGAGTGACTGCTTGCTGCTGGAGGAGGTCAATCACACACATCATGAGAAACAATGAGGCTCTTTGACGCACGCACCGGGAGCCTGAACGTGTCAGGACGTTAAAGGAGTGAGATGAGACGGAGACGTCGCACACGGATATGACGGGAAGCTGCTGCCTTCAGCTCCACAGCGCATGCGATGCTGGAGCTGTCCTCAGAGCAGTGTTCAGCCCTGTCCACAGAACATGCTAACCAATGCTAACTAACCCCAGGGCGTTGAGCAAACAGCAGCAGCATGTTGAATGATTACCGCCAATGCAAGAGGTGAGCATCAACCACTGCTCTGCGTCGGCGTTCAACTGGGGCACGATCACACTTTGATCAGTCAGACACAGGCTTTTTCTTTTGAATCAGGAAACCTTCACTGACTCGCAGCTGATGTCATTATTCACAGTTCCTGTTCCATCTTGAAAGTACAGATGAGGTTGAATCATAACAGTCAACCAGGCTGATGAGCCGAGGTGGTAAAACGCTGCGTAGGCATGAGGGGACCTGCAGAGCTGTCGGCTCATTTCTTTCAAAATTTTTATACTTAAAAATCTTTACTGTTGCAGCTTAAAATAATCAATTAATACGAATCACAAACACGATCTAAAGTGCTAACCAGCCAGTTCCAACACAGACAGTGTCTGCCTGAGATTTGATTCTTTTTTTACTGAAAACTACTGTATCAAACACATCCTAAAGCTAAAATAGGTTTTATAAGTAGATTGAGCATTTGCCTTCTTTAATACAAATTACATATTAAGACTAGTGACCTGAAAGCTCATGAAATACTGAAGATTTGATATCTTCTCTTGCTCTCTCATAAAAACCTCTTGACAGCTGGCAACACACACCACCAGCCCAAGACTAGACACACCTTTTGATGTTAATGGTTTCCTATTAAAATGAACCTGATGAGGCTCCTGAAGTGAAACCATTTTAGAGAATGAAGAGAATGCAAAGAAGGAATCAAAACAAAGATTCTAAATCTAAAATTCTAATCTAAAATAAAAAATTTCACACTTTTTTTCTTCATAATAAATGTGGATTTATTCCTAATTATGATGCCTTCAATAAGAATGCAAATAGTCCTGAAAATAAAGAAACAGAAGGTGAGTCCAGACTTTGACTGCTGGTGTATGTAGCTGGACATCATCCTAAGACAGAGCTGTCACATTGTCCTCTTCCAGCTCACGCTGAGCTGCAGCAGCAAGCTTTAACTAATCAGTTGAATATATGGAATTTGACGTCTGACAAACAGCTGGTAAGCAGCAGTAAGCCACGTGAGGGACGTGTACAGTGTGCCATGTGTGAACGTGCCAGAGCAGCTAGTTTAAAAAAAAAAGGAACCTGGAAACGAATCAGGGCCCAAACGCAGGTGTAACAGGCTGTAAACGACTGTTACATTCACACCGGCAGAAATACTACGTGCAATTCTACAAGGAGTGATCAGAATCAAGTTCCAAACCTCCACAACATCCACAGCTTATTTGTGGCTAGAAAATAATCTTGTTTACACTGGGTTTATAAAGCATGATGTGTAATCTCTACCCAACAAAAACAAGCACCATTTCATGAAGTGTGGATGTTTTTTTCCTGTAACGGTGGTGGGACACATCCTGTGCAGCATAGGTAATGCTGCACAGTAGCAGCAACAGCACACGGTTCCAGCAGATTGAGCTCAGAGCAGGTGAAGCTGCTTAAAGGCTGGTAAATGTAACAGAAGCTAAAGTGACAACAGCACACGACCACCCACCTCATCGCTTTAAAAGCAGCAAATGTTGCACAATCACTCACAAACGTATTGGTAATGGTAAGAAAAAGCAGGTGAACCGTCGAAGCTTTAATAACGTGCTGAAGCCAGAAGAAGCAGCAGAGACGAACAACTCGCCACAGCAGCAATCAAAATACGCCGATACATTTTTACCTGAGAGTATATTGAAAGACTTAAAAAACATTCTATTAGTTCATTTTCAGTAGTGAATGTATTATATTTTTTTCAGCCACCATGTCTGTGTGAGTTTTGTAGTCAGGTTATAGTTTTTAATCAATCAGTCACTTTGACCAGTTTTTTATAACTAGGTTCCATTTATTCTCCATTCTCATCAGATTGACATATTTTCTCCTTTCTTTTTGCCAAACAGTTAACACTGACATCATTCAAACGGTCCAAATTCCATTGTTTTAGCTTTGGTGACCAAAAAGAAACCATCTGTTCCTAACTATTAGAAACCAGTAAGACCAGTATGAACTCACCATAGCACCTGTTTGACCCACCCTCATCTTTAATTTTCTATCAGTCCTTAAAAGGTGCCAGGTCTGTGTTGTTCTTTACCAGCATGGATGGAGGAGGTCTAAAGCAGACACTGAGTATCAACAGTGGCTGTGTCTCATCCTCCAATAGATTTGACTGTATTTTGGTTTATATTTATTTTTTGTAATATTTACAATATTTTTAGTTTTCTGCAACAGTTTGAAAAATGACTGTCATGAATTAAATAAATCAAGGCATTTCTTCACCTGGGTCCATTTCTTTGCTAAAAGGTAAATTTGACATAAACAACAAAGACAACAAATGGCAACAGACTCCAATGACGATCAATGAAGCACGGATTAACACTGAGATCAGTGTTCTATATTTTGTCGTCTACTGCGTTATGACTGATTGGACGTGTTGATATACTTGTTTGCAAGTTGCACTGTTTGAAAGCAAAATGAGCTTTTACTGCACATTTTCAGTGTTTTGACACGGTTGCAAACAGTTTCATTCGATGACTGCGTCATAGCGACCAGTAAAGACTGTAAATAGCCTGTGACAATGACTGGTCACCTGTGCTGGATGACCCGCCTCTTGACCTGATTGACAGCAGGTATAGGCTCCAGCATGTTGACACTCACAAGGCAGAAGGTGAATGAGTGAGATCTTTCCAACAATTTGTGAGAATTTCCAACAGCTATTTGCTTCAAAATACTGAAGGTCCTGATTGGGAACTAAATGTGGGTGTTGATTTGGTGATATGATGTGAACATTTTAACTGATTTCACTTGTCCCACCATTATATCAAAGTTACACATAAAAGAAACTGAGTGGCCAAATATGCTGTTTTTGCATTTACTGCATCCACAAGCTCCTCTACTCGCTCTCCCCATTCATGCATCAGCAACAATTAAAAAAGAAACACTAACGATGTGGTTCATGTGCTGTGGAGCAGCACAAATCGCTGGACTGACCTCTGCCCTAAATACGAACATACCAGCAGAGGTCAGGAATGTGGGGCACCTTAGCTAATTGTCAGTTTATGTATTGTGTACATGGCACAGTGGTCTGGAAACTCAAGCCTCGTTCCGACTGACTGCCGTTTCTCTTTCTGCTCAACGGCGCCAAGCAGCGATGGAGGAGGACAAGAGGCAGAGCCTCCACAAACAACACGGCTCAGTGGCAACAGTGACAGGCAGCCGACACATTCTTGCAGGAGGACTGTGGCAGGAGGCAGCACATCTCCCCGTCTGAGCCTCAGGGTTGGTAGAAGTGGTTTGTATGCTGATGTCAGCTGCAATGATGAAATGATACACGTTCTCCTGTTTGGCCGAAGCATTGCTGAGGTTGCAATATAGGCAGCTATTGAACCCTTTGACTCTAGTCGGCTTCATCAGAACTTTAGCAAAACAATGGTTTGGATTGTGTCCGATTAGGAAAACACCAACATCCTCATCTATAAAGGCGCTTTGAGACCTTGAAGTGCCACTGGGAGTGATAAGCAGGCCAGAAATTAACTTAAATGTGTCACACATTGATCCTCTTCAAATGGTGTTTGTCGACATTCATTCCAAGCCATTAAACACTGCATTTGGCTGTTCCTGGTCGGCAGTTTCCAAACCCCAGGGGCCTCTTTGCCACAATTCCCTCTTTTTCCACTTTCCGGGACCGAACAGTCCCACATTAGCCGGCTTCAGCCAACACATCCCTGCGGTGCTCTATTCACAGCACGCTCCTTACTGCTGCAGCAGCTTTGTCCAGCACGCAGGCATTACAGTCAACCCACCCGTGAGTGTTCATCAGCTGGTCTACCTGTGGGTCCCAGAGGTTCTAGAGCCTTTAGCCACCAAGCTCCTCTATCTCCTCTCACCCCGACTGGTCCAGGCAGAGGTTAGGGTTTCATTCTATACACTGCTCCTATCTAAATTTAAATGTATAACTTCAAAGTTAAAACTAAAATGTACATTAGATTAAAAAGCCTTGCTCAGGCGGGACTTATTAGGTTTTCTGTGTATGTTTCTTTGAGGACTTAAACCTTTAATGACTATAATCTGAATCTGCATTATAGGAACAAAGCAGTTTCACTGCATTGACGCACAAAAAGCATTTTCTTACACACAAAGAGTGTGTAAGAAAATGAATAAGGAACCGATTTTTTAAAAATGAATAAATCTTGTGATTTTATCCTCATAAATGTCAGAAATAGCTGACATTCACGCGGAGCCAACAGAGTTCCCATAATGATGTGATTATTACCATCTGATGGCAGGAACGTCAGCCTCACTGAGCCCTGGATCCTTCTCAACCTCGGCTGCTGTGTTTGAGACTCATGTAACAGTGGTTCAGTAAAACACCCAAACAGAGTAAATGTGAGATAAAGCCAAAAGAAGCACAACGTTGACTCAGTGAATACAACCACTGAATAATTAAGTTCAGTTATTATTACTGTTCTGCTTCTCGTGACTTGGACGTGTCACTTCCACTTTTTCCTCCGTCTCCCTGTTTATCTGTAGCACAAGGAGCCTGAAGCATTGGGTCTAAACTGTGCCCAACTGTGGTTCCTGTGCTGTTCACACCGATCAAAAGCTCTCGGTTCTGCTGAGGTTATTTAAGCTCAATCCTCCTTCTGGTCGCAGATCAACCCGCGGGTCTGCGTCTCTGTCAGTGTGTCCAGCTGCTGCACTTATTGTCAGTGTGGTCAAAGTTTCATTTCAAGTTCTGTTCTCTGCTCAGCCTAGTTCTTCAGTGCTTCGTTTATAGTTACTTTGTCAAAAGTCCACCGCACGTCCCGGGACGTGCGCGCGGGGGGCTCCGTGCGCGCGGAGGCTTGCGCACGCGGGAAAGGTGTGCGGCCAGCCCTCCAGAGTCTAATCTCGGCCTCTGCAAATCCCCGCCCTCGCGTCCGCCAACTTACCCTCCAGCGTCACTTCTTTCCCGGCCTTCTTCAGCGCCTGCACCGCCAGGTCGTGCGTCGCCTCCCGCAGGTCGTTCCCGTTGACCGACAGGATCGCGTCGCCCACCCGCAGAGCGCGGCTCTGGTCCGCCGCGAGCCCCGGGAAGATCTTGGAGATGAGGATGGGCATCCTGTTCTCGCGCCCCCCCTTGATGCTGATCCCCAGCCCGCCGGACTCCTGTTTGACAACTCGAACTTTCCTCACAGCTTCGGAAGAACCGTCCACACCGACGGGGAAGTCGCCCTGCCTCGAACCAAAGCTGGACCCGGGGCTGCCGTAGCTGGAGCTCGGGCTGCCAAAGTCAGAGTTCGTGCCGTTGTTGGGGCACTTCCCGTGGCTGTTTAAGCCAAAATTGCCGTCGTATTGACCCCCACCGACACCCCCGCGCCCCGGGCTGCCACTGCGCCCCCGACCCCCAAAGTTCTGGTTCTGGAGTTGGTCTTTGCCCGAGGACGGACCGTGGCCGGGCTCGTTTCCGTTCGACATGCCATTTCGCAGGCCCGCGGAGGAGTTGCTGTAGTCCCAGTGGCTGCTCCCCTGCGCGACTGCCTCCGCTTCGGCCGTCAAAGTCAGCGTTTCCCGGGTGAGTTCGGCGGCCACTCGGATCCAGCGGTCGCGAAGCAGAAGGTCCAGTTGACCGTTTTTGTCCGCTCGGGTCCAAACTGCCATCCCTGGACGCTGATCCTGCCGCGGACGGCGTCACTGTGAACTCATCGCCAACTTTTTCTCTTTCACAGAGAGCGCGCGAGCTGCGACTCGGCGACACTGGGCCGCTGTCGACACACCCACTGAGGCGGAGAGGAGGAGGACGGAGGCCCGGAGAGAGGGAAGGACGAGTGGCCCGAGGGACCTGGAGCGGGCTTCAGGCTTCACAACTGCCCCGACCTGCGCTAGAAAGTTAGCGGGAAGCGAGCGAGCGGGGAGCGAGCCTAGCTCTTCAAAATAAAGGTACGTAGTAGTAGCCGCATTCATAAAGGCTGCGTGCGCCAAACATCAGAGGGTTTAATTACTCACCTTCACCTGTCACGCAGATTGTTTCGTCAGCAGAACTTACACCTCAGTCATTGGACTTGGCTGCTTTTCATCTTTGGTTGTGGCCACAGGTCTGACACATCTTTGCTAAAGATGGCTCCAATGACATGGATTTCAGTGATTCAACTTCAAAGGCATTGAATCCCCCAATTAGTAACACTATCACCATCATACACGTGCAGCTGTCCAACAAAGTTTTGCCAATAGACAGCAATAAAGTTAAAATATTCAGTCACCAAGCACGGACAAGTATGATGATGCGTTTCTGCCAGAAAATTAAGGCTGTACACACATGCATTTGAGTTTGTGTGCTCATTTCATGATACGTTAGCTAAAAGTGTGGATGAAAGAAATGAGTTCACTGATGTCCACATTAAATACATCACACAAAACCCAGAAAGGAAATAGGACCTTACATTTTGAAGTAATTCTATAAAGTAATACATTGAAGAAAATGTAAAGGGCGCAAAGCCTCAGTTTGTATGAATCAACTGTACAGTAAAGAATGAAAGAATTAAATTTATGAAATATATAAAAAAATAAAAACACAACCCGACTAGGAAACAACGTATGAACATCTCATCAATTCAAATATAAACGTATCGTTTATAAAAATAGTTTAAAGAATGTTTTCAAATACTCCTATGTTTTCGTATTTCTTCCCATTTCATGTGTTGGGATTTCTAATTAAATTTTTTCTTACTTTACTTTACTCTATGCAATTACTAATCAAAGTATAATTTCTTATTGATGCTGATTTTGTTCAAAACAACCGCTTGAGTAGGTAGTTTCTGAATGTCTGAATCATAATTATCCCAGTTCTCAACATGGGCAGAAAATGATGGTCCCTTATGTTAGTCCTGCATCCTACGCCAGAAAGCAACCTGACGGTTTTTTTCCAAGTTATAACACATTCAACTCTCAGTTTAAACAGTTTTTATACATTTGAAAATTATATATTGAACTAACGAAACTTATGGCCCCGAATTAGGCTCCATACACACGGCGCATTAAAATTGGATACGGTTTACACTTTTAATTTGAAAGCATAATCACCCAACTTCCTTTTCCGCTCTGTTCATTCACGCAGCTCCGTCCGTCCGTCTGTCTGTCTTAGAGCTGGATGACTGGCAGAGGCAGCCAATGGGTCTGTAGATGATTTATTCATGACGGCGGAGGCGGAGCGTTCAGAGACGCATTATGAAGCCTAATGGGGACAAAGCCGTCTTAAGTTCCTGGCTGAGGTGCTTCTATTAGTGGCCTGCTCATGTTCTGCAGGGATTTCATGTTCATCTGCTCACTGGACAGCTTCCATATGATTAATAAAAGAGATGGAACATTCTATATTAATACTGTTGACTGCAGAGCATCCTCAAGCGGACTTTGGTAGTGGTGTTAAGATATTTGTAGCTATGACAGGCAGCATTACAGATCGTGCTGTAGTTTATATACATTGTTGTTTCATATTAAACATTTGTTTCTTAGTCAGTAATTTAAAACAATTAGTGTTTTGAGCTATTGGTTTTGCGTATATATCTAGATATTTAGAAACTGTGCTTTTTTATTAATAAAATAAAACATTCATTCACCAAAACATTCCACTTTGTGTCCCATTTATTCATGAAGTGCAGCTCTTGGACCACTGAAGCTCAGAGCCGATCACAGCATGCGGCAGTGACCAGTACCGGCAGTAAAACCCAAGGCTGCAGCACTGCTCGTTTTTCTCATTTGATTTTATTGCAGTTGAGATTTACTTGGTGTTTACAAAACCACAGCAGATTGCAAGCGTCCGTAGGGAGTGACTGAGACAGACAGGAGTCGTATCTGCTCGGGTGGAGGTGCAGTCTGCAGTTTCATCACATTACATTCAGTGTCACCGCTATCATACCTCATCCTGTGTCTGGGACTTTACAAGCGCATCTAAAATGCACGCGTTATTCTGCAGCCACTTGGTATAAATCCCTTTTCATATGATTAAAAATAAGACTTATGTTGTATACAAGCTTATAATTTTACAATTCTGTTCTTCTAAATTACATTCATGACATAGACAAGGCAACTACAGAGCTAAAATGCCAGAGTTACATGTTGACTTAGTCTCTTTAACTACTCTCACAGTGTTTAAGTGTGTATGTGAGTGTGGGACATGAAAGTGATGGTAGGAACAGGCCAGTAGCTGTGAATCGATAAATTCAAACCAAAAATCCAAATCCGCCTTATGTTTATGTAGGGTTTTACAACAGAACTCAAAAGACCCAATAATCCAACCCAGTATTTAAAGAACTAGTGGATGGAGACAGGTGACCACTAAAACCCATAAAAAGCCATTTACTGTGTGTAATAACACACCTAATTCATTGGTGTGTGTGTGTGTTTAGGCTATTCATTGGTTCACACTTGACCATCTTGGAGTGTTGCTGTGTTGAAGACGACGCTCATAATGCTTGAAGCTGCTACTCTTGCTGGCGCTAATGGGGAGGGAGTTTGGGGCGAAGCTGAGGCTGTGGGGAAGGGTGGCTCTGTGGGTAAAACTCAAGGTTGGACTGACGTTGGAGCTGAGGCCTCTGAGCGGCGCTGGCTGCTCTGACCTCCCTCTTTGGAGTGTTGTTTAGGATGTCCAGGCTCCGGCGGCTGGAGGAGATCACGTCAGCCACAAACTTGGTGCATTCGGCGCAGATGTCACGCAGCGTGCAGCCGTGAGCATACAGGTGGGGGAACTCCTCCTCCACCGAGCGGCGGGATAGGCTGCGCAAGGACCTGAAGAGAAGACAAACATGGATCAGGTCATATATGTGTACGGTGCATAGGTGTAGCATAAGACCAAGGATTCACGTGGAACTAATTTGGTTAAATAAAGGATGGCAGCAAATAAGGTGAATGTGGGGAAGCTCATGTTTAAACCGTGAGAGGGTTTATTAGAATGCTTAAACAAAACAAAACAAAACAGTCAGTGCCTTAAATTTAAAACCCCACATGAACGTCATTGATGCTGAGGTGAACAGGGACACTAAACACAACACAATTGTGACTCTTAGTCAGCCGGGCTACGAAGACAGAAGTAGAGCAGACTCACTTATAGACCAGAGCTTTGTGTCCATGACTCTGTGGTGTGCTGTGGAAGCCGACAGTGTACACGGGAATATGGGCTAACTTTTTGGAGGGGATCTTCATCTGGAGCACAAAGACCCAAAAACAACAAAATTTAAAAAAGTGCCCAAAGAGAATCAGATACACAAACACAGCGTTGGCTGTCACATATCACAAATGCACATGAATAGACAATATGCAAAAGTCCATATTTTTATATGGATATAAACAAACCTCTAAACAGTTAAATAGAAATGGGGCTAAGAATCACATCAAACCACAGCACAAAAGCACACAATCACACTGAGTGTAAAGTATGTGTATGTATGAAACCTACAGAGCTCAGATGCACACACGGCCTGGGCAGCTAATCCAGTGACAAATTCAAATAATAAACAATTACTCCTTGTAATGGGCAGAATCACATACACAGAACAAACGCCTAATAGTTACCTTTGCACTGCAGGAGCCACAGACTGATCTGTGAAGGAAAAGGACAAACACTCAGTAAAATAGTAGAAGTATGATTTTTAGATATGTTCTTTATTTACTTCCTGTCTGGCACACAGGCACCAATAAAACCCTTCTCATGGTCAATCTAGGCCTGTGGTCACCACTGTAGGCAGCCATTAACTAAAGGCTTCACTGGACATTTCTGACAGCTGAAAGTTCGCTTTGATACCGTTTACACAGTAAGCAGGTGGACGGCCACGAGAACAGAGGGAACTTCACTCTACAGCAGCAGCAAACCTGAGAAAACGCACACAAACACTGAATTTACTGTAAACACAGCGCAGTGGGAAACAATAAGAGCAGGCAGCTCCACCCCAGTACCTTGCCTCTCTTCAGGTTATTGTAGAGTTCTCTGCTCTGAAGAAACTTCTCCATCTCTGCTTTGACTAGCACTCGGCGCACATTGATCACTTCCTCCACCGTTAAGGCAAGACTCTCCACAGGGTGGCTGAACTCCTCCTGAAACCAGATGACAGATGTCAGTGTTGATGCTGATCAGCCTGTTTCACATGACCGTGAGAAGAAGCAATTTCACAAGCTTGAGTTTTGAATTTTGCATTCAATAACAACAAAATAATGTGACTGAGAGCTCGGCACGTGAATGAGCATTGCACATTTCTATAAAAGTTGACTTCTGTTACATTTATGAATTGTTATGTTAAAAAGCTGATTTGTAACAGTAGCTTGTTTAAATGATCACGCTACACTGAACGATCTATCACTCTAATAGAATTAAGACTCATTTGATGACAATGCTAGCTTTTTTTGCTCTGCATCTTTGTACTACTGGGACGACAGCAAAATAACATAAAGTAAAGCATCATATCCGTTATTCCACAGTGTTTGAAACTCACCATCCACTGGTGCTTGTCTCCAGATCTGGAGCTTGACATCCTCTCTGTCGTCTCATCCACAGAGCTCAGAGACAGGCCAGCTGGAGAGGGCGGCATCCAGCCATGAACTGGGAAGGATGCTGGGTTTAGGGGGATAGATGCACAGGACATGGTGGGTTTAATGTGTGAGATGGACCCAATGTTTGGGTTGGCAGTGGCTCCAGCAGTCATGGGACCAGTGGCTCGATTCCTCTACGATCATGAAATGAACCTCAAGTTTCTCTGTGTATGTCTGCCGCCAGTGTGTGGATGTGTGTGTGTCAAAATACTAGAAATGCGCTACACAACTGATAAGAGCAGCAGGGCAGTGCATGAATGAAAGAAAAACACAAATCCCAGTCTAGCAAGTCCATGAGTCACATCATCGAATTCTTTATTTGGTGCCGGTGTGTAACTTTTCGTCAGCTTCGTATGTTTGTTATCTGTCACTGGCAATTAGGTCAACTCACTGTGATTGATGTGAGGACAAATGTGAGCTATTTAATCCACTGACCTCTGTGATAAGGAGGCTGGCCACTGCTAGACAACGTCCTGGACCGGGGCCTGTCCTCCCTCAGTCTGACCCCTTCGCCAAGCTGGGCTGACTCAGACAGAGAAGGAAGCATCTCGCCGTGAATCAAGGCCAGGTCGTGCTCTGAGAAGGAGCGGTCTCGTCTGAGGCGCATAGGGAAACTCTCCACCCTCCTCAGCTCCCCATTGTCTGGGGATTCCTCTTCCTGTGATGGGGACAAAAACGGGGAAATGACTGTATACATGACTATTGTGCATTGCAATTATAGTGCAGTTACCCTAAATCGGATGTAAGGACAGTAAATGTGACACAAAACAGGAGGCAAAGGTACTGTAAAACAGATATTCAATCCTGATGATACACAGATTAATTTTGACATAAAGCTAGCATCCCTCTGGGCCAATAAGGAGACGAGTGAGGACATTCATTAAACTTTGACTAAACGTCTCATCCCACTGCTGCTTGAAATTACCTCAGATATGTTCATCTCTTCCATCTCAGCCAGTGTCGGGGCTTTGAGCAGGACGCGAGGGCGGGACGGTGCCCGGGGTCCGGGCTCCGATATGGACAAGTTGATGCACGAAGTAGATTTGACATTGCAAGGACAAGTCTGAGCCAGGCAGGGCAGCGAGCCAAACGCTGATGAGAGAGAGACCGAAACATCAACAGGAAACATATAAGAGCGTGACAGTACCATGATGATCGTGCAGCATATAAATAATAACTACGGTGACTTCTAGACACGCGTATAAAGTGCATGAAATGCTGACGAATAGCTCTGATTTAGTTACAGTGTAGCATTACTGACAAGTGATTGTCCTCTCACATCTGGAGCTCGGTGGGACCACAGGCCTGAGCTTCCTCTCCTGCTTGATCTCAGCCAGGACCTGGTCATGGAGGGACTGCTGCTGTGGGGGAGGAGGCGCGAGACTGCGCTCTGAAACCTAACACGGAGAAACATTTACAACACGTCCAAACGTCACAGACAAACAAAATGATTATGATAATCAAATATAGGGCAAAGAATTTCTTTTGAATTATTTACAAATTAAAATTCAATATTCACACTGGCTGTAAATATTAAATAGGGCAGTTATTCAGAACCCCTTCAAGACACAGCTCCTGGTTCTAGAACTGCAGCAGGTCCATAAAGTTAGATATTAAGAGAATATTTCTGATGCATAAATCTGCCATCTGGTTCATGAATAATATCGTAATAATGTTTGGTTTCAGCAAAGGGCAGTTAAACATTCAATTAGGCCCACACTCCTATAGGTCAGTTATTACTGCTGAGTTATGATCATGTTCATGGAAGGTTAAGGCATCACTGGAGTTAATGATGTGGCTGACTGTCACTATAGTTATGTCATACAGTATGTGTCATATGAGTTTCCAGAAGGGAATGTAATCAAACCGAGAAGAAACCAAGCTCATCACACACAGCTGTAGTTAACAAAATCCACTCACTGGCTTCAGCGGAGGCCTTGACCTGATAAAATCCAGGATTAACTCATGGGCATTTCTCTTCACCCTGGTAGGGATGTCACCGTCCACCTGTCAGAGACCAAGCACCACAGCAACTAGCTTTTCAACGGGTTTTATAGAAATGTGAGTATAACTTTGTTTTTGATTTTGTTTTTGAAGTATGAGGTTGATAAGTTGCAGAATGAGCTGTCAGCCTGCCTCTGTGTTGGAACCCTCTAGTTTGTCTCTTTGTAACGCTGCTTATTTCTATAGACATCTGCTACTGAGGATACTGAGGTCAGTCGCGTGTCCACTTCTGTAACCACAACTGTAAAATCTCAGAAAAAATACATCAGCTCTCCCGAAAGGGTTTTAATGTCTAATTCCACTGCACAGCAATAACAGCCACTCATGAGCCACATCCTGCTGCCAGAACAACAGAAGGCTGCCTGAGCCCTTCATTAATATTTGGGTTGATTCATGCCTCCACCCAAGGAGAAGGCCTCAGGCTGACACTTCAACAAGCCTGTAGACTATACATGGTGGTGGTTTGATTTATTGTTCACTGCCACTATTTATACTGTACCTGCACTGCATTTACATCTACATCTCACCATGACTTTGCGGAGTTGGAACTTGCGAGCTCGTATGTCCTGCATCAGCATCTCGAAGGGCGTGAGGCTGAACTCTGTGGGCAGAGGGTTGAACGGCTGCTCCTGCACCTTCTTCAGCTTCACCCCCTGTCGGAGCTCCTTCATCAGCTGCACCCACAGACGGGCCTGGGGCCAGAAATCACACACAGGCTTATTAACGCGAGACTTCGATCTCCGGTGGAACACACGGCGTCACTTACCCAGTCTTTGTGTTTGAGGGCATCAAGCTCAGCTGTAGGACGGTCCTCGTCCTCTGTGGTGATCCTTTTTAACATCTATGCAAAAGACAGCATCTTCTGTTAATATTTACCCTGTATTAGTTCCTTGAATGTGTTGATTTATTTTATGGAGGCTTATGAATCCTAACTTACCTCCTTAGCATCTCTGATCTTGATGAGGAAGGTCTGAAGCTCCAGAGTCTCTACAAACAGAGCCCTGCAGACAGCCTGGTAGTGCTCTGGGGCCAAGCTCGGGTTGGCCAGCCGAGCAGCGCACAGCGCCATCACCTGGCGGAAGGTACACACTGGCCTCGTCACTCCGTCCTGCTGCTCTTCCTCCTCCTCCTCTTCCTCCTGCCCGCTGTAGCCCTCATCGGTGGTACCGTTACCAGCAGTCCGGTCACTGTGCGTGTCCTGGTCTCCTCCTGCCATGCGTTCGATGAGGCGCTCCAGCTGTGGGCTCAGCTCCCGCTCCTCGCTGTCGTCCAGGCCCCAGTCCAGAGCTCGGTAGATGGCCACACCCAGGGACTGGACCAGCTGAACGGATGGATGGGAACAAAGGAATAAGGCAAAGGATTGGAAACGTGTCTTTGCTCAAAGTCACTGGGTGTTGAGTTTCTTTCACTTCTAGGTAGAAATTCCAATAATGACTGACAACCAGTGGTAACTCAGTACAAGTTTGTGTTTTTTTGTCTCACCTGACACTCAGCAACAGGTGGAAGAGGACGACCGTCATCTGAAGAGAAAGGAGACACAAGACATGTTCTATAACATTTTAGAAACTTCATTATTCTATAACAATATCTTGTTTAGCCCAACAAAGAACCGTGACATTTTATTATACAATTTAAGTCAAGTCAATTAAAGCTGTGAGTAATAAATTAAAAATGACAGACGTGTAAAACTAATGTTATATGTGCATTTATTGTATAGTTACTAGTTACACCTTTTAAGCCCTGATCCACTTGGTCTCTGATTTGAACTGGAGTCAGGAAAAGCACGAGGTAGTTTTTAAATCCAATGCCTGACTGACTTAGTTCCCCTGAGACTTGAAGCCTCAATGTCAAAGCCACAAAAAGTTTCACTTACACAGTATGCACATCTTGCAAGATCAGAACAGGAGAGAAACAAAAGCGTATGTAACTTATGAGCTGTTTGAAATCACTCCATCTGCTGTTGATGTTAAACACACTGTCTGACTGTGAAATGTAGAATAGAATTTAATTTACTTACAAGCTTTTTAGCTTGAACCTGAAGGAGATTAGCACACACGGGGCAAGTGGGTAGTTTGTTGTCCTATAGTAAGCAACAATCAGGAGTGTTTCACACCAGAAAAACATTGTGATTAAAGTTGTTTGGTGCAATAATAAAAACTGTGTTGGAGGCTTTTATTCTGTTCATTGAATCACAATGGTTTGTCCGTATGTTCCAGTAGCTGCAGAGCCACTCACATGTGTGTGTGTGTGTGTGTGTGTGTGTGTGTGTGTGTGTGTGCGCGCGTGCACGTGTGTGTGTGTGTGTGTGTGTGTGTCCATGTGCTTGTGTGAGACAGTAAAAAGCACTTTCCCCCAGCTCAGATGTCAGTAATGACACCCGAGAGGCCTGAAATGCCTTGATCAGCAGCTCACACTGCGGAGAAACAGGAGAATGCAGGAGACGGAGACAAAGACAGAAAGAGAGTAAAAACAGACTGAGAGGTGAATGATAGAAGTCATTGATAACGATGAGAAAACAAGGAGTGCAGGTTTGGTGGTGATGGTGCTCAGCAACAACAAATAGCTGAGAGCAGGACACTGATGCTGCCTCACTGAATGCCCGACCGCAGCAGTGGGACGATAACATGAACCCCTGAAAACCTGTCGGGCAGCTTCAAATGACGCGCTGGCGAGGTCACAGAGTCACCAGCTCTACCTCCAGCACCAGCTTCTCACAGTCAGCAGACAACAGATAGCTGCTGCATTACATCAGCGGATCTGGGACATGAGACAAAACTTAAATAAAGGACTTCCCCACATTATGTTGACCCTCACCTCAGCAGATAGAGTTGTGTCACACGGCCCCGGGACAGGAGCAGGCTGTCAACTACTGGTTCAGATGGATGCTCCACAGCCCAGTACCAGACGGTATCAGGAGCATCTGAACAGTGGGTCATCTGACAAACATACTGATGCACTCCTTTTTTACACCCTGCAGTGTGGCACACATTTGATTCATTTCAAATTAAATATGAATGTATATTACATTATGTAATATTTCATCCTAAAGACCCACACATATGCCGTCAAACATGTTTTCCCACTGACAGACATATTCGCCTTGTCCCAAGATGGACTTTGCCATCTGTTGCCATGACACCAGGCTGGGAAGAACAATTCTACTTATGGCACGGATATGAGAGATCAAAAGAATGAACTTCACCTCTGGGTACACAATAAACGCAGCAGCTTTATCTACTGTACAAGTCAAATAAGACCCTTGCACTCACACATCACTGAGTGCATTCATCACCACAGAGGGAGGGGCATCACTAAATGAACACTGATACAGTGGCTCCTCACCAACCTTCCTCTAGATATTCTGGATCAGAACAACCTTGATCTCTCATATGTGAACATGTTCACAACTGTCCAGTCTGATAAAAGGACTTCGGCACAGTACTGAATAAAAAAGTAGAAACACTTTACCATTATAGGTTGTAGAGTCCATATAAACAATTGTTTAGTACAAACGATTACAATCTATTGAGGTGCAGAGTGAGGTTATAACAGAAAGCTATTTGTTTTACAAAAGGTGACTGATAGTTGCTTTTTATCTGATGTGAGCTGTATGTGGACTTTGACGTGCAGCTTCCCTTAGTTACACCACCTCAATCACATTGTCCTTCAAACCCAAAACCAGGTTTTAGTCTATTTTGCTCCTTAGTTTTGGTCAGAGTTTAGGAGCGGATGCAGGGGAGCATCCACTTTTCAGCAGATCGTACCCAAACATTCTGAGCACTTTGTAAAGCAGTCACTGCTGACTCAGTGAACTCAGTCTGATTTATAATGAACTATTTCCATTACAGACACTGCATCTTATGTAAGGAGGTCGAGTGTAAAGACTCTGGCAGTAATAACGTTTTCCCCTATAAGGGTCGTGGAAATGCTGGAGCCAGGAGACAAGGCTCACCCTGGACAGGTCACCAGCAAACACACACTGTTCACTCACTGATCACAATCTGTCTGTCTTAAGAGTAAATCCACAGTATTATTATTTTTAAGTTGCCATTTTAATTCATAAATCATAGTTCTAGGAGTCACAGGATGGAACTTATTGAAGTTTTAATTAGTTCAGTTCAATTCAATTTTAATTATATAGCACCAACTATATGAAATTCTGTTGGTCCTGGTGCCAAACTGAATTTAAATGTATTTGTTTTGGGGTTTATTACTGCAAATAATTAAAGAACAGGGCTTTGGGTGTATCATACAATAAATTACTGTCATGACAGAAGAATGGCCTTCTCCAGGTTTGTCCAGGTAAAAAGCGCCTCACTAGCCAGGAATGAGACTTTGCTCTTACTGTACAGATAATGGCATTCAGAGAAGGAGCCTGGAGCAGTTTGCTCACGAGGAGTAAAACACCTGCTGGCAGGTGCAGAAATGCTTTGATTGCAGTGATTGCAACAAAATATGAAGTTAAGAAACCATCATTTTAGTCAACGCCCATTTCATTACTTTGTTTTTTAAATTGATTCTATCAAGCCACAATTTAAAAGAGGTCTAATTTTCAGCAAATTTTGACTTATTACTTTTCTTAGTTTCAAGTTATTTCCAGGACCGCAGTGATTTTTTGCTGAATAGGAATTGTTTTGTCTACTGCTCAACTCTCCTTAACTAGGATTCATTTGGCCAAACAAACAAACAAACATGTCAATCTACTGTAGCTACAAAAATGAAGCTGAAAGACTGTGATTATCAGAGAACAAACCATCGCACGCTACAACAATAAAGCATAATCTTTTATGATACTATAGTATCTCTAAGCAAAACGCTGTTAACACTGTACAAAATAGTACTAAAGTTAAAACTACATGTGTGGGAACGATTTAAGGTTTAATCTAAATGAGAAATTATGTTGACAGTCACCAGGTTTCAGATTATACCAAAATAAGTCAAAGTCCCCTCGGGTTTAGTGACGCTGTTGGTGACCAGTGTCTCCATGAGCCACACTGATGGGAACAATCTGTTACTTTTATGTAGTACTTTTAGTTGTCAGATTACAGCTGTCCCACACAGGGAGCGGTACCACGTCTACTAGTCCTCATACAGAACTTATTGATTGGGTCAAGCCCACAGGCGGAACCCTGGGACATAATACAGGTCCAGATACACTCAGTGGGAGACTGCACCATTGTCCTTTCCTCTGAAGAGGCCAAAGCTGAGTAATGAATAATGAACAAGTTACCGGCATCACACAGCGCTGCAGTGCTTGTACTCAGCCTTAGTACTAATACTGCAGAAGCTCCGTCCTGTGTCCTCTGATCACAGCTTTGACTGTGCCCTCCACTACCGTTATGCGTTCCACACGCCGCTGGAGCAGGTGGGAGCAGGTCGGTGCTCGGCCTGCGGCCGGAGCTCCACGCAGCCCAATGACACAGCGCCAGGCTGAGCAGCTCGTCCTACCGTTGTGTCCGGACTCCCGCCGGAGCGCCACGGTTCCGTCCCTGCGCAGGAGGATGGACGACGGCTCCTCCACCCGGCGGAGCGTCCCGGCCGGCGGGCGGGGCGGCCTCAGCCCGCTGCAGCACTGGTGGCACACCGCCCACGCCTGCTCCTCGTTGATGGGCTGCTCGTAGGACTTCAGCACCTCCTCCAGAGACAGTTCCCGGGGTTCAGCCAGGTCCCGCGCTTCTCCGCGGTCCGTGGGGGCGGTGACCCGCGAGTCGCCGTCCTTGGCGCTTCTGTTAGTGGATCTGGCCATGGCTGCGATGCTCTGGAGCCCATTCTTTACTCCGTGAGCAACTGGGCCATTAATGATATCCTGACTCCGGTTCGGCCCGGTCTTCCGTCCGCTTCGTCATGTCGGTCTCTTCTAACTACAGAACCGCAGCTGCACCTCTTCACCACAACGGTGTCAAGTTACCCTCCGAAGATGTAGCACTTCCGGTCCCGACTTTTAAACCCGTTTCTTTTCCACATGTTGCCTCAGTCTGTACCTGCGCCCAATTTATAATTATATGAACGTACTGCTGCCGCTGGGCTCGAAGGCTCGAAGTGGAGCCGTCACCTGGTAGAATCTCACAGAACCGTCGGCTTAACTCGCTGTGCTTTTATTTCGAAGGTGAGCTCGCGACCGTTCTGTCATCGAGGTGACTGTGACGCGCTTTGGACGCGGCAGCTGAGAGCGACAGGCAGCTGCGTCCACCTGCTTTCACCTACCGGGGACAAAGTTGTTGGACACGAGTCGCTTCTGTAAAGAAGCAATGTTGTGTAACGTCACTAATTAAATTTCTGCGACATTTGGACACAATTAATTTAAAACATATTGATTACTTTGGCAAAATAGTGTATTTTTGTTTGATCTTTCTTGCAGTAAGTTAAAAACACCAAGTTTTTACATTCAGGACCTCAAACTATTGAAGCCCATAGAAACTTTATTTTTAAAAATCTTAAAAGAAATTGTGGGCGTGTGCTCAAAATTACAGTTTAAAGAAACTAGATTCCACTCAGTCTTCATCATCACTATTCCAACAGAGCAGAAGACACATCCAGGAAATGTGTAAACCCATTCTCATTAGATTGAGACATTTTCTCTTCCTTTTTGCAAGTCAGTTAACACTGATATCATTGAAAAGGTCTAAACTTCATAGTTTTAGCATTGGTGAAGAAACAGAAACTAAATATTAGAAACTAAATATTAGAAACTAGCAAGACCTGGATGAAATCATCATGACTGTTTCCACTTCACACAAATCTTCAGTTCACACCCGTCAGTTGTTCACTCTTCCTTGAATTTCCCCCCAGGGATGAATAAAGTTTTTTTGATTTGATTTCATTTAAACTCCACTTGTCCAAACAGTTAACAGAGGCCTAAACAGCAGCTCCAAGGCCTAAGTGACACATTGTGTTTGCTAAAGGCTCTAACTGTGTCAAACAAAACATTTTGCAAACAAGTATATGAACACGTCTAGTCAGTCATAACACAGTGGATAACAAAATCTCAGAATCTCTGAATCAGTGCATCTTTGATTGTCATTGGAGCCTGTTGCTATTTGCTGTCTTTTTATAGAGGTTTTGTCAAACTTTCCTTTTTATCTTTAGATCCAGATGAAGAAATGCTTTGATACAATTCTTACTGAATCCACAACATTCATTTTTCAAAGTGTGGCTGAAATATTGTAAATGTTACAGAAAATACAAATATATTCAAATTTATTTAGTATAAGACATAGTCACTATTGATACACAGTCTCCATGCTCATCCATGCTGACAGAGAACAACACAGAACTGGCACCTTTTAAAGGCCTAAAGACTGATGCTAATTGAAGATTTGTGTGTGTCAAACAGGCGCTTCAGTGATTTTATACTGATCTGGGTAGTTTCTAATAGTTAGGAATATATAGTTTCTGTTTAGTTATCAACGCTACAACTATGGAGTTTGGAGAACTCTAATACGGTATTTACCAGGTGTTCTGAACAAAACATTAAAATAAGTTAATGTTGCATTCTGGATTGTGGACATAACACAATGTCATGAGAGTTGTGCATGTGGCGCCCTCTGGTGGCGGCAGGCAGCAGTGACACTACATGACCAGAAACTGGGCCTCAACTTCCCACAGACATGAATCCATCCATCCATCATATTCACAGCACAAACGAGGAAGGAGACGAGGAAACAGCACCAGTGATTGGAAGAGTCCAACCAGAACCAGACCCCACATTTTGGATTCTGACAGATTGGTTTGGAAATTAGATCATTGTATGAAACAACAAGTTTTCATCCTTGATCCTAAATGAAGGATGTTAAGAAACAGAAAGATCCAAGTTGTATTCAAACAGTACATGTCACTGTCCTCGATATCCACTGTAACTACTGCACCACAGACTTCATTTCCCACATGATCCTGGTGGACTGAACACAGAGCAACTGTTTCAGATCAGTTCACACAGAGTTGTTTCCACTGGTTCTGGTTCCTCTGTCAGTCAGTTGTGGATGAAGCTCTGCTCCCAGTAACATGGACCAGTTAGAACCTCTTCACACACACTTCTGCTGCTTCTACATCAAGTTCATCACCACCTCCACCTGCAGAGAGAATGAGAGAGCAGAGAGCAGATCAGTAAGTGTCTACAGAGACTCCCTTCATCATCTGTCACATCCAGGACAAAGAGCAGCAGGACTTCAGTCGTGTCATGGCTCATTGCTGAGTCATGGCTTCAGAGATGACTTCCTGTTGGTCCCGTTGGTCCATTACAGACAGAGTCGCTGTGTGGTGACCAACATCTTCTCTGCTTTGAAACATCAGCTGACACAGAATCATGAGAAGCTTTGGAGCAAACTAATGACAGAAGGACACAGATACAGATGTGATGACTGGACCAGCACCACATGGTTACTACATGGAACCATTCTATCAGCCAGACTGATAGAACCACACTGGATCTCTGCTGTGACACTAACTGGGTTTAGTCCAATACAGACTCCAACCCCTACTGACCTCAGAGTCTGCAGTCGACAGTCTGGACTCTGCTGCAGGTCACAAAGAGGCTTCACTGATGAATCCTGCAGGAGGTTTCCTCTCAGGTCCAGTTCTGTCAGATGTGACGGGTTGGACTTCAGAGCTGAGGCCAGAGAATCACAGCTGATCTCTGACAAACAGCAGATCATCAATCTAAATAAAGAATCACAGATGAAACAGTAGAAAACAGAGAGTCATTTGAAACCAATCAGTGTCTCATGGTGTCATCATGATTTTCTCATCAACATCTTTGCGTCTTTATTGTGATTCATTGGTTTGTTCAATGTCGTCTTGATGGAGACAGAACCATCCTGACTGAAATGTTTCTGTCTAAACTCTGATAAACACCAGTGAACTTCAGGCTTCATCACCAGCAGAGAACAGAGACACTGACTCTAGTGTGGACCAAAGTGTCTCCATAGGATCCAAGCTGTCAGTGACCTTTGACCTTCTTCACTCCTCTGGATCAGCTGTGCTTTCTGCTGCAGGTGATGGTGGTTCTGTGATGCTGCTAGGATTCATTTCCTCTTCTCTGCTCCTCCTCCAATCAAACATCATCCACTGTCTGTGGTGTTTGATGATCCTTATTGAGCTTCACTCAACTATTTAGTTCTGTGTCCAGTTCTGAAGCTGCTGCTGATTCTATCTTGCTTCTATTTGCTCCAAGCAGATTCTCTGTAGCTGCTTTCTACAAGTGTCTTCATTTAGTCTCAGTCAGATCACTCACAATCAAACATCATCTAACATTTAAATTGCATTTTCTTTTTTAAACCATAGTCAACACTTACTGACTTTTTACTTTTTTCTTTTTAGTCACTTAACAGTTGAATGTGTTTGACCTCATGATAAACCTGCTACAGTTCACATCACATTAAGCTCACAGAACTAAAACATGGAGTCTGACCTCAGAGTCTCCAGTCGACAGTGACGATTTTCCAGAAAACCACACAGTTGCTTCACTCCTAGATCCCGCAGCTCGTTACAGCTCAGGTCCAGTTCTCTCAGATGGGATGGGTTGGATATCAGAGCTGAGACCAGAGGATTAAATATGAAGAAACAGCAGCTCTTCAATCTGAATAAAGAATCAAAGATGTGGATCAAAGCATTAATAATGAGTCAGATTTGTCCTGATCACTGATGTTTAGTCTAAAATGAACAGAGTGACTTTGTGCTTGTGTCTCACGGGACCTGAAGTGTGTCATGATCTGTGTTTTTGTTCTTGTCATGATCTGTGTTTTTGTTCTAGCTGATTCCTTGTCTTATTTTGGTTCCAGGTTCCGTTTCCTGTTTTATTTTGGTAGTCCCCCGGTCTCTGTTTTGTGTTCTAGCTTCACTCCCGAGTCATGTCACGTCACAGCTGTTCTTGTTTCACCCGGTCGTTATCCTCACCTGCGCTGCATCAGTAATCACTCACCCGTGTATTTAGTCACCTCCTGTTCCCGTAGTCACTTGCCAGATTGTCGTATTCGAGTCCCATGAGTGTTCGTGTTTCTTGTGAATCCCTGAGCTGAGCGTCCCTAGTTTCCGGAGTCCCCGTGTTTCATGTTTCCCGTGTTTTGTTCCTGTCTGCATCGTGTATCCTGCCCGACCCTGGATTATCTACTTACCGTGAGTTTTGCCTGTTCCCTGCCTGTACTGTTGCCGAGCCATCTTGTGTATGACCTGGACCGTCTGACCGTGCCTTTGGATAATAAACCTTCTGTTGATTATACTCTCGCCTCCGTGCTGTGCATGTGGGTTCGCCGCCTGCCCGAGTTCCTGACAGAACAATCTGGCCACACTTGGACCCAGCCAGCACTTAGCCTCCGGTCAGGTCAGTGACTGTTTTTCCCTTGTTTTTTTTACGGCAAATATAACTCTCCCGCGGAAGTATGGAGTTTACCTGCGCCGAGCTACCCAGCGACCTACATAAGTATTTCAAGATCCTTGCGGAGGATTACCGACGGGCTAGTAACTCGGAGGATCAGCGCAGCGCCGTAGAGGTGGCAATAGTGACGCTGGAGGACGATGACACCGCGTTAGATCACCCCAGCGTTCATCGCCTCTACGAGCGACTGTGCGCGAAGTTTGACGAGTTAAGCGACGCGCTCTGTACCACGCCAGCGCCAGTCGCACCGCCGATGGTTTCGGTTTCCTTCTCCCCGCCCCGTCGGATCGTCGTGCCTACACCAACCTGCCCAGCTCCATGGTTGTTTCCCTGGGAGGATTTCCTGCTCTCACGCGGCCCTCAGTCTCCAGTTCAGCCGCGCGCTGCTCGGTCTCCAGTTCAGCCGCGCGCTGCTCGGTCTCCAGTTCAGCCGCGCGCTGCTCGGTCTCCAGTTCAGCCGCGCGCTGCTCGGTCTCCAGTTCAGCCGCGCGCTGCTCGGTCTCCAGTTCAGCCGCGCGCTGCTCGGTCTCCAGTTCAGCCGCGCGCTGCTCGGTCTCCAGTTCAGCCGCGCGCTGCTCGGTCTCCAGTTCAGCCGCGCGCTGCTCGGTCTCCAGTTCAGCCGCGCGCTGCTCGGTCTCCAGTTCAGCCGCGCGCTGCTCGGTCTCCAAGTCAGCCGCGCGCTGCTCAGTCTCCAAGTCAGCCGCGCGCTGCTCAGCCTCCAAGTCAGCCGCGCGCTGCTCAGCCTCCAAGTCAGCCGCGCGCTGCTCAGCCTCCAAGTCAGCCGCGCGCTGCTCAGCCTCCAAGTCAGCCGCGCGCTGCTCAGTCTCCAGATCAGCCGCGCGCTGCCCAGACCCCAGTTCAGCCGTGTGTTACTCATGCCCCGGTGCAGCCCTGTCGTCTCCAGGCCCCAGCCCAGTCGAACCTAGTCCAGACCCCAGTTCAGCCGTGTGTTACTCATGCCCCGGTGCAGCCCTGTCGTCTCCAGGCCCCAGCCCAGTCGAACCTAGTCCAGACCCCAGATCAGCCGTGTGTCGCCCAGACCCCGGATCGGCCGTGTGTCGCCCAGACCCCGGATCGGCCGTGTGTCGCCCAGACCCCGGATCGGCCGTGTGTCGCCCAGACCCCGGATCGGCCGTGTGTCGCCCAGACCCCGGATCGGCCGTGTGTCGCCCAGACCCCAGATCGGCCGTGTGTCGCCCAGACCCCAGATCAGCAGTGTGTCGCCCAGACCCCAGTTCCGTCCTTGTCCCCGTCAGAGGGCACCGCCCGTCTGACGATTGTTAACCCCACCCAATCAGGCCCGTCGTCTTCCCCGTCGAGCTCGGCAGCCGTAAGTTGTCATGCCAGCTCCGGAGTTGACGCCGTTCCAGTCCCTGTCGGCCATGTTGCGGCCGTTCCAGTCCCTGTCGGCCATGTTGCGGCCGTTCCAGTCCCTGTCGGCCATGTTGCGGCCGTTCCAGTCCCTGTCGGCCATGTTGCGGCCGTTCTAGTTCCAGTTCCTGTCGGCTCCTCAGAGGAGGACGCCGTTCTAGTTCCTGTCGGCCAAGCAGAGGTCGTTCCAGCTCCTGTCCCTGTCGACCAAGTAGAGGGCGTTCCCGTAGGCCAAGTAGAGGGCGTTCCCGTAGGCCAAGTAGAGGGCGTTCCCGTAGGCCAAGTAGAGGGCGTTCCCGTAGGCCAAGTAGAGGGCGTTCCCGTAGGCCAAGTAGAGGGCGTTCCCGTAGGCCAAGTAGAGGGCGTTCCCGTAGGCCAAGTAGAGGGCGTTCCCGTAGGCCAAGTAGAGGTCACCCCTGTCTCTGACCCCGTTCCCGTCGGCCCTGTAGCGGTCGTTCCAGTCCCCGTCACCCTTGGAGCCGCAGCGCCCGCCGGCCTCCAGGAGGAGGCAGCACCTGCAGTTCCTGCGCGCCTCCAGGAGGAGGTCGCGCCAGCCGCAGTTCCTGCGCGCCTCCAGGAGGAGGTCGCGCCAGCCGCAGTTCCTGCGCGCCTCCAGGAGGAGGTCGCGCCAGCCGCAGTTCCTGCGCGCCTCCAGGAGGAGGTCGCGCCAGCCGCAGTTCCTGCGCGCCTCCAGGAGGAGGTCGCGCCAGCCGCAGTTCCTGCGCGCCTCCAGGAGGAGGTCGCGCCAGCCGCAGTTCCTGCGCGCCTCCAGGAGGAGGTCGCGCCAGCCGCAGTTCCTGCGCGCCTCCAGGAGGAGGTCGCGCCAGCCGCAGTTCCTGCGCGCCTCCAGGAGGAGGTCGCGCCAGCCGCAGTTCCTGCGCGCCTCCAGGAGGAGGTCGCGCCAGCCGCAGTTCCTGCGCGCCTCCAGGAGGAGGTCGCGCCAGCCGCAGTTCCTGCGCGCCTCCAGGAGGAGGTCGCGCCAGCCGCAGTTCCTGCGCGCCTCCAGGAGGAGGTCGCGCCAGCCGCAGTTCCTGCGCGCCTCCAGGAGGAGGTCGCGCCAGCCGCAGTTCCTGCGCGCCTCCAGGAGGAGGTCGCGCCCGTCCCGGCTCCGGCCGCACCAGCATCGGTTCCTGGCGGCCCGGCTCCGGCCGCACCAGCATCGGTTCCTGGCGGCCCGGCTCCGGCCGCACCTGCATCGGTTCCTGGCGGCCCGGCTCCGGCCGCACCTGCATCGGTTCCTGGCGGCCCGGCTCCGGCCGCACCTGCATCGGTTCCTGGCGGCCCGGCTCCGGCCGCACCTGCATCGGTTCCTGGCGGCCCGGCTCCGGCCGCACCTGCATCGGTTCCTGGCGGCCCGGCTCCGGCCGGACCTGCATCGGTTCCTGTTTCTCGTCGCGGTGGTCCAAGGAGGACGCCGCTGGTTCCCGCCTCTCGTCGCGGTGGTCCAAGGAGGACGCCGCTGGTTCCCGCCTCTCGTCGCGGTGGTCCAAGGAGGACGCCGCTGGTCCCTGCCTCGTCCTTGTCTCGGCCGCCGGACTGGTGGCCTTGCCCTCGGCGCCTCCTGCTGCCCGGATGGCGCTGCCTCCTGCGGCGACGCCCGCCTCGACTCCTCAGCCCTTCGGATCAGCGTCCGCCTGGAGGACGTTGCCATTCGGGGTGGTCCCCGGGGACATCGGTCCAGCCCAAGGGCACTAAGAGTGCCACCCTGGCTCAGCGGCTGCTGAGCAGGATCTCGCCACGCCGTCACCCTCCGTGACGGAATCCCTGGACTTTTTTTTGTTTTCCTGTTCATGGACTTTGGGGTTTTCGTGTGGACTCTTGTTTTGGCCCTCCTCCGGTCCTCCCTCCACCCACCCTGCTCATGTACCTTGAGGGGTAGGGATTCGGTCCCTCCGCCTGGGACCACCCTCCGCCCGCCCTGGTTTGGGGGGGGAGGCTTCCGTAGGCGCCGTGGAAGGCGCCATAGGGGGGGGGGTACTGTCATGATCTGTGTTTTTGTTCTTGTCATGATCTGTGTTTTTGTTCTAGCTGATTCCTTGTCTTATTTTGGTTCCAGGTTCCGTTTCCTGTTTTATTTTGGTAGTCCCCCGGTCTCTGTTTTGTGTTCTAGCTTCACTCCCGAGTCATGTCACGTCACAGCTGTTCTTGTTTCACCCGGTCGTTATCCTCACCTGCGCTGCATCAGTAATCACTCACCCGTGTATTTAGTCACCTCCTGTTCCCGTAGTCACTTGCCAGATTGTCGTATTCGAGTCCCATGAGTGTTCGTGTTTCTTGTGAATCCCTGAGCTGAGCGTCCCTAGTTTCCGGAGTCCCCGTGTTTCATGTTTCCCGTGTTTTGTTCCTGTCTGCATCGTGTATCCTGCCCGACCCTGGATTATCTACTTACCGTGAGTTTTGCCTGTTCCCTGCCTGTACTGTTGCCGAGCCATCTTGTGTATGACCTGGACCGTCTGACCGTGCCTTTGGATAATAAACCTTCTGTTGATTATACTCTCGCCTCCGTGCTGTGCATGTGGGTTCGCCGCCTGCCCGAGTTCCTGACAAAGTGGGCCCCCACATAGACACTGTCCACAGAGAGTCCAAGCAGAGGTTGTACTTCCTGAAATAACTCAGGAAGTTCAACCTGCTCTAGGAGCTGCTGCACCTCCATCACTGTGTGGTTTGGTTCAGCCACCAAGCAGGACAGACACAGACTGCAGAGGGTGGTCCGGTCAGCAGAGAAGATCTTTGGAACTGAGCTTCATTTTATTGAGCATCGGTACCGGGCTAGACTCAGAAAACGGGCTGTCAGCATCACTGCTGACCCCACACACCCTGCACAAACTGTTTAAACTCCTCCCTTAGGCAGGCGTCACAAGTGTGTAACTTGTGAAGGTTTCATGTCTGTCAACAAACACTTTGATGCCAACTCACTGAAATAAAGTGAAACTGAAGAAGAAGAATTTAATGAATTAGTTTACAACCAGGATGGACCTGCCTGGTTCCACTGGGAACAAACACACACTCACTGACTGGCTCCTGTTTGGTGCCACCTTGTGTTTCTGTGCAGTGGTTGGGTTCTGATGAACTGGACTTTATGTTGATGTGAACTCACTGTGTGGTTTTCACAGCTGGAAGGATCTGGGTTCAGCAGCCTTTCGGTGTGGGCTTCTCATGTTCTCCTTGTGTGTGTGGGGGGGTTCTGTTCTGGTTATGCACCTCCTGCCACGGTTCAAAGACCTGAAGTTTGGCTGCTTAGCTGCTGACTCTGAGCTGCCATAGGTCTGTCTGTCTCTGTGTGTTGGGCCTGTGATGGACTGGTGACCGGTCCAGACTGGACCCTGTCTCCTGATGAGTGACAGCTGGGATCAGCTCCAGAACCATGCAGACCCAAACAGGACAAGTTGTTGGGATGATAGATGTATAGATGCAGAGGGAACCACTGTGCAAACCAAGACTGGACCTTTGGACTGGGACCAGTTCTGGTTGTTTCATTAGTCTGTTATGAAATAACTTTTGGGCTTCAGAAACAATTTGGGCTCCACATATAAAGTATATTGTTTTATATTGTTGTTTGTATTTTAATGTTTAATGTTCATTTAGTGGAACCAAAGTGATCAAAACATATGTAAACAAAAAAAACAAACTATTGACTGTCAGGAAAGAAACCTGCTGGTTCCCTGAAGCAGAACCACACTCAGAACCTAGAACATAGAACATTATCAGTTAGTGAACTGACCCCAGAGTCTCCAGTCGACAGTCACGACTCCCCAGAAAACCATAGAGCTGCCCCGATCCTGAATAAAACAGGTTGTTTCCTCTCAGGTCCAGTTCTTTAAGATATGATGGGTTGGACTTCAGAGCTAAACCCAGAAAATGACAGCCGATGTTTGACAATCTGCAGCTCCACAATCTGAATAAAGAATCGAAGATGAAACAGTAGAAAACAAAGAGTCAGTTAAAACCATTCAGTGTCTCATGGTGTCGTCATGATTTTCTCAACAACATCTTTGTGTCTTTATTGTGATTCATCAGTTTGTTCCATGTCGTCTTGATGGAGACAGAACCAACAACATGATCCTGACTGAAATGTTTCTGTCTAAACTCTAATAAACACCAGTGAACCTCAGGCTTCGTCACCAGCAGAGACACTGGCTCCACACATGTTTAGTGTGGACCAAAGTGTCTCCATAGGATCCAAGCTGTCGGTGACCTTTAACCTTCTTTACTCCTGGAACAGCTGTGCTTCCTGCTGCAGGTGATGGTGGTTCTGTGATGCTGCTAGGATTCATTTCCTCTTCTCTGCTCCTCCTCCAATCAAACATCATCCACTGTCTGTGGTGTTTGATGATCCTTATTGAGCTTCACTCAACTATTTAGTTCCGTGTGTCCAGTTCTGAAGCTGCTGCTGATTCTCTCCTGCTTCTATTTGCTCCAAGCAGATTATCTGTAGCTGCTTTCTACAAGTGTCTTTATTTAGTCTCAGTCAGTTCAGTCACAGTCAAACATCATCTAACATTTAAATTGCATTTTCTCTTTTAAGTCATTGTCAACACTTACTGACTTTTTTACTTCCTTAATTTCAGTCATTGAACAGTTAAATGTGATCAGTCCTGAAGGTGATTTGACCTCATGATAAACCTGCTACAGTTCACATCACATTAAGCTCACACAGAACTAAAACATGGAGTCTGACCTCAGAGACTCCAGTTGACAGTGAAGACTCTCCAGAAAACCACACAGATGCTTCACTCCTGAATCCTGCAGGTCGTTGTCACTCAGGTCCAGTTCTCTCACATGTGACAGGTTGGACTTCAGAGCTGAACCCAGAGAATCACAGCTGATCTCTGACAAACTGCAGCAACTTAATCTGAGTAAAGACGAAAGAGTAGAAAACTGTTCAGCTAAAACCACTCAGTGTCTCATCGTGTGTTTGGAGCTGAAGATGCTTCAGAAAGTAGAAGTTTAGAACCTAGAAGGTCCAAACATCAAAACCAACAGGATGCAGATTAAAGCAGTAACAAAGACTCATTAATGTTAATGACAACATGCTGCTGCTTCAGCTCAGACGTCGTGACTTCAGCTCTTCAACTCTGCAGCTCCAGCACTGGCTCCATCTGGACTCACTCATGTTGTACTGACACATTTATCTGAGCTTCTACTAAAGATCCTCATGAGTACAATTTAGGTTCTGGACACGTTCATACTGTAGAAATGCACAGAAAATGTTCTATTGACGACACAACATCATCACAGAAACATTTTATACTGAAGAAACATTTAATGGAGTCAAACTAATGGAAAGAGTCAAACAAGCAGATCCAGAACGTCTCAGTACAGAATCTTGGGTTTTGGCTCAGAATCAATATGATGGAGCCTTAGAAAAGTGTTGCAGCATCTGCTACTCATCATAGATTTGAAGTTTTCTGACTTATTAAACTTGGTTTTGCTTTAATTCTCAGTGATAAAATAAAATAAACGACTGAATCAAAATAAAAAAACAGACTTTACCATGAAAACCCTCATGGTTCATCAGTAGAACATCAGCCTCATGTGTCAGTACAATGTTCACATCACATTAAGCTCACACAGAACTAAAACATGGAGTCTGACCTCAGAGTCTCCAGTCGACAGTGACGACTCTCCAGAAAACCACACAGATGCTTCACTCCTGAATCCTGCAGTTTGTTAAGACTCAGGTCCAGTTGTTTCAGATGGGACGGGTTGGACTTCAGAGCTGAGACCAGAGAATCACAGCTGATCTCTGACAAACTGCACCAACTGAATCTGAATAAAGAATCAAATATGTGGATCAAAGCATTAATAATGAGTCAGATTTGTCCTGATCACTGATGTTTAGTCTAAAATGAGCAGAGTGACTTTGTGCTTGTGTTGTTGTGTCGTCATGATCTCAGCTTCTACACATCATCCACGTGTCAGCACAACATTCATACACCTGTTGATGTCAGCACTGATTCACAAGCTGCTGCTGGAACCAGTAGAAAACCAGACGTGTTGGATCAAAGACTTAACGATTCTGATTCTTGTGATAAAGTGACGAACTCAACATGAGTGAGAAATGCAAGTGTGTAACTTGAGCAGGTTTCATCTCAGTCAACAAAGACTTTGATGACAACGCACTGAAATCAAGTGAAACTGCAGAAGAAGAATGTGATGAATGAGTTTCCAACCAGGATGGACCTGCCTGGTCCCACTGGGAACAAACACACACTTACTGACTGGCTCCTGTTTGGTGCCACCTTGTGTTTCTGTGCAGTGGTTGGGTTCTGATGAACTGGACTTTGTGTTGATGTGAACTGACTGTGTGGTTTTCACAGCTGGAAGGACCTGGGTTCAGCAGGAGCCTTTCTGTGAGGGTTTCTCAAGTTCTCCCTGTGTATGTGTGTGTGTGTGTGGGGGGGGGGGTTCTGTTCTGGTTCTGCACCTCCTGCCACAGTCCAAAGACCTGACGTTCGGCTGATTAGCTGCTGACTCTGAGCTTCCATAGGTCTGATTGTCTGTCTCTGTGTGTTGGGCCTGTGATGAAGTGGTGACAGGTCCAGACTGGACCCTGTCTCCTGCTGAGTGACAGCTGGGGTCAGCTCCAGAACCATGCAGAATCAAACAGGACAAGTTGTTGGGATGATAGATGTATAGATGCAGAGGAAACCACTGTGCAAACAAAGACTGGACCTTTGGACTGGGACCAGTTCTGGTTGTTTCATTAGTCTGTTATGAAATAACTTTAGGACTTTTGAGCTTCAGAAACAAGTTGGGCTCCACGTATAAAGAATATTGTTTTATATTGTTGTTTGTATTTTAATGTTTAATATTCATTCAGTGGAACCAAAGTGATCAAAATATATGTAACCAAAAAAAACAAATTATTGACTGTCAGGAGAGAAACCTGCTGGTTTCCTGAAGCAGAACCACACTCAGAACCTAGAACTTAGAACAGTAACAGTCAGTGAACTGACCTCAGAGTCTCCAGTCGACAGTCACGACTCTCCAGAAAACGACAGAGATGCTTCACTCCTGAATTCTGCAGCTCGTTCCAGCTCAGGTCCAGTTCTGTCAGATGGGATGGGTTGGACTTTAGAGCTGAGGCCAGAGAATCACAACTGATCTCTGACAAACTGCAGCTCTTCAATCTGAGTAAAAACAAAACAGTGAGTTGAAACCATTCAGTGTCTCATCGTGTGTTTGGAGCTGAAGAAAGTACAAGTTTAGAACCTAGAAGGTCGAAACATCAGAACCAACAGGATGCAGGTTAAAGCAGTAACAGGGACTTATTAATATTAATGACAACATGCTGCTGCTTCATCTCAGATGTCGTGACTTCAGCTCTTCAACTCTGCAGCTCCACCACTGGTTCCATCTGGACTCACTTATGTTGTGCTGGCACATATATCAAAATACTACAAAATACTGATAAATCAACGTTGACATAGGGTTAAAATAATGTCAGTTGTTTCTGTGGCATTGAGGAAACATTGAAACAGTGTTTGATGCTAACGGTTGTAAAAAGGTTGACAAAATACCTAAAAGTTGTAAAAAGGCAAAAAAGCCCTTACATTAAATTTAAAAAATATTAATGTCAAAATGACAGATTGTCTTCAACATATATCATTAATCAGACTTTATTTACGGTACATATAAACAATTATTTAAATTAATATTTCTAAACTTAACAGAGTTTTATTAGATTTTTTAAACATGTTTAAATATGCAGAATATATGAAAATTATCTAAAAGTGTGTTTTGATTTTTGTCCTTAGATGCTGTCATAACAACTTATGATACTACATCATCAAATGTATGGAAGACAACTAACACATATACACTGAACTGTTAAGTGGGGATGGAACGAAGATAGAACTTCAAGTGTTTCTGTTCCACTTTGTCTTCCAGCAGACAGGTGACACTGTTTCATCCAGTGTTTGCCCTGTTGATTTGTGGTGTCATGTGATTTTCAGGTTTGGTTCCTGTTTGTAATAGAGGTAACTTGTTTTACATGTGGCATTAGTTTGGTAAGTTAGTTCGTTATATTTATTGTGTCTGTATTTATTTAATGTTCAATGCTGGTCTGGAACAAAATTTCATGTGTTCTGTCTGAGCATATTTAATGGGTGCACAAAGGTAAGCATGTGAAAGAAAGCGGCAGTATAAGACAAGATGCTAAAGTTACACAGTTTACAGTTTATGTTTTGATATATTTGACGTTTCCATTCCCTCTTATGTGTGTGTGCAGCCATTGACGTATGATTATTTTACCTTTGTTTCCTGTTGTTCAATAATTTATGTACCTACATACTGTTTTTGTCTTATGATAAATGCTTAGTGTGTTACGTTTGTTGGGGCAGTGCGAGGGTGGTGGTAGTGCCAAATGAATTAGCAACACCACCTAGTCTCAGAAAGGGCTGAGTTTGATTAACCTCACACAGGTTTGCACCAATTATGTTTGGGATATGCGAGGAGCACAAATTATAATAATTGGATTTATCGCTCCTGAGTGGAGATACCAATTATGTTTATAATTTAGATTCACAAATTTTGGTTATTAGCTTACAGTAAATATATAACTATATGACAAAGGTCTATAGTTTGGTAAGTGAAACACTTAACTATTATTGATTTAATAATTATTAATTGAATTAATAATTACTTAATTTACGGGGCACCACCCTGTTACCAGGGACCAATAACCAATTTGGAATAGCCAATACAGTCTCATTTGTATTTAAGTTAGTTGAAGGATGAACTCTGTACCATAGCCGACTCAATTCACCAGTGCTGCAGAACCATATACAATTAATCACAGACAACGACCAATTCAATTATGAACGCTTTATTAAACAATTAATATTAACTCCAGTGTCAACACTATCTTGGATAACTCAGCAAATCACAACTTAATCTTATGGTGTGTTCGTCTGGACTTACTGTATGTGTATGCGCGTTACCTGAGATAAGAGGTGTGTGTGCGTGTGTGTGTGAGTGTGAGTGAGAGAGAGAGAGAGAGAGAGAGAAGGAAGGAGAAAAGTGCGGAGAGAGTGCGCCCCCCTTTAGGGGCGTGGTGAGGTCGCACAGCTGCGCGGGTGTGCCGGTGAGCCCTTTGAATGGAGCGCGCGAGTCTGGCGCTCACAGGGAAAAAAGCGTGTAAAGGAGTGTGGAGTGGGACTAGCGTGAATAAGGCTTGCGGTCTCACAAACACATGGGGCTATATCCGGCAATATAGTCACATATTCGCCGGGGGGTTGGAAGTAGATGGGTGATCAGGCCCGTTCTCAGTGACGATGTCCACGTTGGTTCAGCTTCGTTGCATTGTGGAGAGAACAAGGGTACGGGACAAGATCGGAGAGAACAAGCAGAAGGGACAAGGGACGAAGTGAACAAGGGGTGAGTCTTTGGTCACGGCAGCTTTTTATAACCGTGTTTTTGGTCACGCCTGTCCTATTGTTTGGTCGAATCAGGATGGCTGACGTCCAAGTTCCTCCTCCGTTTGTTGCCTCTATCAGCGGGGACTCCTGACGTCTTAGTGGGGGGAGCCAGGTATGGTTCCCCAGCCTGGCGCCTGGTTTTGGCGCTCAGATTTCAAAATCTCTTTGTTCCCACTCACTACACTCAGGATGAAGACTTTACATGCAGGCCGCAGTACCTCCTTTGTTTGAGCATGTGGGACCTTAATAATAATTTTGTTAATAACAGATTATACAGATGAGGTCCCCCAACAGCGAGGACCAGGAACAAAAAGCTAATTATAGGTTCTATTCAGCCTAACCCTAACCCTAACTCTGTAGGATGGTTTATGCTGCACTATGGTGCAGAGCTTTCTGCCTCTTAGCTATCAGCTCTCAGGTCACAGCTGGAGCACCAGTCTGAGGGGGACAGAGGATGGTGCAGCAGAGCAGAGCTGGAGCCCTGGACGATCAGGAAATGAGGGACTCAGTGTTCAACGTGAAGGCGAGCCGGGCCAACTGGGTCGCTAGCGGAAAGGCTGGGCATCAGATGAGGTTCTGAGGACAACGCAGTGGGTGCAGTGCCACAGCTTCCAGTACAACCGTGACGGACAAAGGAGGAGGTAATGGAGCCGAAGGAGCTGATGGAGAGTCCAATTATTCCAATTGCAGCTACACCAAGAATCCTCACCCACCTAATCTTGTGGGGCTGCGCTGACCAGCTTAGGTGTTCTATTCACTACAGATTTTGTGAATCTTTAACTTTGCTTTGTCATCTTAATGTTGAAGTTGTATGTCTATTTAATATAATGCAGTATGATGAGTTAAAGAGCAGCTTTCTTGGCCGCTCGCTTTCAAGATTGATGGGCATTAAAATGCCCATGAGGAGGAGATTTGTAGTATATTTATGTATCATATCATATTATAATATAGGTAGTGAACAATCTGTTCTGGTCATGTTAAGGTGCAGTGACTGTTCTGCAACCCTTGTAGTTTGGCAGGGTCGTTGTCTGGGGAGTGTCTGGGGTAGACTCCAGGAAACAGACATTTACATTTACTTTTAGCAGTAAAGTTGATCATTGCTTATGGGAGAAATACAGAGAGTAGATGGGTTCATGTGTGTCCTCAGTTACTGGGGTTAAAGAGTTTGCTTAAACTGGGTTCACAGAGTCTGGAGTTGCCTTACAATGTTTATTCGAGCTGTTCTTAAGGAAACATTCCAAATGTCACGCCGAACTGGGAAAGGAGCTAGGAGTTTGATGGTGGTCCAGATGGATCCGGGAGCTGGACAGATAATACGGCCCAGCGCCAGGACTTTCCGAGTAGCCGAGAAAAACATCGGTCGGTCGTCTCACTCCGGGGAACCCTGACAGAGCCACGCCGATCCAGGTTCCGGCACCCGCAGCAGCGAGTGCGCCCGCGGCGGCTCCCCCGGCTCCCACCCTGGCACCAGACGCACGCCTCGGAGTGCCCTCTCGTTTCTCCGGTGAGTCCGGCGTTTGCCGGGCATTTCTCACCCAGTGTGAGATTCATTATGAATTACGTTCCTCACGGAGAGGGCCAAGGTGGCATACGCTGTCTCGCACCTGACCGGCAAATGGCAGAACAGTTCATCCTGCAGGTCGTCATTCAGGGCTTTTTCGGACGCGCTGAAGCAGATCTTTCAAGAGATCACTCCCGGAAGGGAAGCAGCGCAGAAATTGGTGAATATTCGGCAGGGCAGGAGAACCACGGCAAAATACGCAATCGAATTCAGAACCCTGGCAGCGGAGGCCGGATAGGACGTGGGCCGCAGATGAACACGTCGCCCAAGGCTGTCGCGTTCATCAACGTGTCAAGGATTGGCTGGCGGAGCGCGATCTGCCGAGTGATCTGAATGCACTGATCGCGCTGGCCATCCAGATCGATCGGAGACTGGGGAGCAGCGAGCGAGAGCACCGCTGAGAGGGAGGATCGAGAGAGTCGCACCGAGGCAGAACGGAAAACGCCATAAAAAGGTCAGTGTGACGTAGACCGTTCCTCCGCCTCGCGGAGCTTCGGAGGGGCCCAGCCAACCCATGCAGCTGGGTCGCACGCGACTCTCCGACTCAGAGAAGCGGCGACGCCGCTCCCAGGGCTTATCTTTATATTGTGGAAAGACCGGACATTTCGCAGTAAAATGTCCACTAAAAGATCAGGCTCACCACAAGCTCAGAGGATCGTGGTGAGACAAATCATGTTTGGAAGCGCCTCCGCCCACTCGTTACCTACGGTCACGCTCTCATCGGGTGCTCGCTCTCTCCAGCAGGCGGTCCTCATAGATTCTGGAGCTGACGCCAGCCTGATGGACGCCAGGTTAGTGGAGAAGACGGGCATCACTACCTCCCCACTCGCAACTCCGGTGGAGACGGCAGCACTGGATGGTCGTAAGCTTTGGAGAGTGACCCACCACACGGAGGCCATCACCATAGAGTTCACGGACGGCCATGCGGAGCACATCTAATTCCTGGTGGTAGAGGCATGCTATCACCCGGTGGTGTTGGGTCACACGTGGCTCCGAAGACACAATCCCAGGCTGAACTGGAGAAGCGGCGAGGTAAGCGAGTGGGACGCAGACTGCAGGAGTACCTGTTTTCATGTCTTACAGTGGCAGCGGTTCAAAGTGACTAGGGTTTTTACTGCAGTACTGCCGCGTCGCCACGGTGCAGCGAGTGCGTCGCTGACTAAAGATTTTTAATCCTGCAGCCGGCTGAAAAAAATCAGGACGCTAGTCTCGTTTTAACCACCAGGTGGCGCAGCGTTGATTAGAAGCCTCCAAAGCACTACAGCGTAACTGAGGTCCGACTGTTCATTTCTACCTGTAACACACATATATTACACCATTTTTGACCTATTTTACTATTAAGTTTTTACTATTAAGTATCTGTTGTGTGCTCAAACATGGGGAGTGTGAAGGGCAACAACTTGTTGATGGCTTAGTTATTTTCTGTTCACTGCAAAGTTATAATTGTTCTGTGTGGTTTAAAACAGGCAGCGCCACAGCGGCAACACGTTCTTGTTTTCATTCTCCTCAGCTTTTTCGTGTCTTTAAATAGAAGGCGTCTCTTAAAAATATGTACACACCCACCGCTCTAACCTCTGATACAACATATTGACTTCACATAATACCATGATTATGCGTCGCGGTTTAATTAATATAATTTGAATGCGCCAAGTAAAGACGTAGAGCGCAGTCCATCTGCGACTACAGCCGCTTATTTAGGTTTTAAACTTCCACAACTTGTTAATGAATGTTTTCCAATAGTCGTAGATTTTACGTAAATAACCGTAATAATCATAGGAATTTGTTTTACAGCAGTTGTCGATCGTAATTTTGACAGGACGCCAGAAATCAGCAGATCTACAGCGACGCATTACAGCAGCATGTTTGTTCCTACGCGTTTACTCTGTGTCTGCAGAACTGCAGTTTGACTTGTTTTGACTGTGCGTGTCATTGTAACTGAGTGGCTGAGATCACTTATTCGACCCGTGTACTTTTCAACATTTTCATTTCCCATCCGTCCATCCAGCCACTTTCACCGGCGTTTTCGTTTCTTTCGATGAGCGGCAAACGGATTTTAATCAAAGCACCGCCTTACAAACCAATAAACCAGGGAAAAATACTTGTTTTTTACAAAAAGACACGGAATTGAAGTTAATATGTTTTTATTGTTTAGAGACAAACGGAAAACACAAAAAGTCGTTCTCTCGTTACCTCTGCTTATAATTTGGTGGAGACGTCAAACTCTTACACAAACACGTGACGTGTTTCGGAGTCATGTGTCCAGACAGAGAGTGACCAATACACAAATGTATGGATGTGCAAATGCGGGCTACGAGAGGAACGGGGGAGTGGCGCACGAGATGTAGCGAGAATTAGTTTTGACTGTGCGTGTCATTGTAACTGAATGAGTGGCTGATGTGACTTATTCGGCCCGTGTACGTTTCAAAACTTTGATTTCCCATCCGTCCATCTATCCTGAATAAAAGCACCGCATTACAAACCAATAAACCGAACAAAAATATTTTTTAACAAAAACACACGGACTTGAATTTAAAGCTGTTTTTTTCGTTTAGAGAAAAACGAAAAACAAAAAAACTCTGCTTTTAATTTTTAATCGAAGCTCAACCGTGGACGGGTCGCGGGGCAGCAGTCTTAGCAGAGAGCTCCAGACTGCCGCTCGAATGAAACACCAGATCGAATGATATGTGATGTGTTTCGTACTCAGATGACTTGGATCTGAGTTCGACCAAGCTTTTGTTTGTCTCATGTTTGCTCAGAGGCGCAAAGGCAAACTTCTCATCCCTCCCCTCCCCCGTAGAGGCGCACAGACATGCTAATGTGTTGCTACTCGATCAGCAGGTGAGAAATACTTCAGCACCGGGACAAAGCTCCGTGGGAGACTGGCAGCATCAGGCGGCGTGATCAGCTGCAGGTCTAAGACTCATTAATGCAGCAAGTAGTTTGTTCTACATACGTTTACTCTGAAAAAATAAACGTATGTATTTATCGTAGCTTTCTGATCTAAGTTATTTGTAGCACTTCGACATTCGTTTAAAATATGCAGTGCATTTTAAAATACTATTATTATTATTTATTACCTTTATTGTAAACACAGTATTAATTGCACAATTTGGACTGGCGAAGATTTGCTCTTCTTTCATAATAATCATGGATAATCAAGGAAGAAACTGCAGTTCATAGATGTTATTCAGGGACGGTTTGTAAAGATTCAGTGTGTTTTTCAACTGAACTGTCAGCCAAGGTACGTGCATTATCAAATGATTGCGCCTGTCAGCGGGGAAGACATCAACTCTATTCAGTCGCTCTTCAGTCGCTGCTGCCGTCTATTCCCCAGTTCACACACCTTAACACTAGTACTACTGGGTTTTCTAAATATACCAGTTCCTACTACAAGGTGTTACGAAGTTAACCAGCTGTTTATTTCGTTATTACTCATTTCACCTGTACCACATAAAGTCATTGCAGAGCTACAGCCGTGTTCCTACAAAGTTAACCAGCTGTTTATTTCGTTATTTCCTCTTTCATGTCCGTCTGGTGATTGGAAGTGGGCGGGGCCATCCACTGGGGGAAGGGGAAACACACATCAACACGCAGGACAAAGATCTGCATTTCTCTGCTGCTACAGCCTCGGCTGCGTTGGGTTGTTAGTCTCCCTTTCACCTGTACCATATGAAACGTGTTCCTACAAAGTTGATCAGCCGCTTTCAGAATCGCCTTTTCCCCTGGTTTGAACAGGGAAAGCATTATTTTTGCACTGTAACGACACCAAAAATTACAAAAAAACGATACCCATCTAGTTTTAACAAATGTGCAATAATAATTATAAACAGAAAACGCTTGAAAGCGTTTCCGTTTTATATTCTGTTTATTTCGTTATTACTCATTTCACCTGTACCACAAAGTCATTGCAGAGCTACAGCCGTGTTCCTACAAAGTTAACCAGCTGTTTCGTTATTCCCTCTTTCATGTCCGTCTGTTGAATGAAAGTGGGCGGGGCCATCCACGTCCCAGAGCAGGGACACTGGGGGAAGGGCAAACACGCATCAACACGCAGGACACAGATCTGCGTTTCTCTCCCTGCTACAGCCTCGGCTGCGTTGGGTTGTTAGTGTCCCTTTCACCTGTACCACATGAAATGTGTTCCTACGAAGTTGCTCAGCCGCTTTCAGAATCAGAATCGTTTTTATTCCCCAGGTTTGAACAGGGCAAACATTATTTTTATTTACAAAAAAAATTAAAACGTTCACATGTGATTTGTAAATGCTGAACTGAGCTCTTTTGCTTTGACGAGTTTTGTGTCTACATGAAAGTGGGCAGAACAACGTCCGAACCAATGAATGCGTTTCCAGATTGACCGGTGATGCCGCACGGGTTGCTCTCAGTTACAGCAGCTGTTTGAAGCAGGGAAAAGCGAGTTAGCTGTCCTTGTCGATGCCTTGACAATGTTTTATCATCGGTTAGATCTCTGAGCCCTGACTTTTATGTCTTCTTTGGATTAAAAAACAAATGTTGAATGTTCTTAAATAATATAATATTGCCGCCCTCCGCGGCTCCCAGTGTTTGTTTTTTTCATTGAAAACGTAGGTGTTACCAGTGGCAGACCTCTGGTCTAGATCATCCTCCATTCTCCAACCATTCTCCCCTGCACTAATTAACCTCCCCTAAGACTCCTTTTCAGTGGTCAGCCAAGGCGGAATCGGCGTTCCAGCACCTCAAACGGAGCTTCACCACCACACCCGTGCTTCGCATGCCAGACCCAGCAGGCCAATTCGTGGTTGAGGTCGATGCCTCGGATTCAGGGGTTGGTGCGGTGCTGTCGCATCGCGACCCAGCTGAAGGTAGGCTTCACCCGTGTGCAATCATGTCCCGTAAGCTATCTTCAGCTGAACGAAATTATGACATCGGAAACCCAGGAGCGGCTGGCAGTAAAGGCCGCACTTGAAGAATGGAGACACTGGCTAGAGGGGGCAGCACAGCCGTTTTTGGTCTATACCGACCACAAAAACCTCGAGTATATTAAGACAGCCAAAAGGCTAAACTCCCGCCTGGGCTGGGGCGTCTGTTTGTTCCCCCAGGTCTGAGAGGTGAAGTTATCCATTGGGCCCATGCATTGACAGTCAGCTGCATCCCGTACCGCGTTTAGAGTGGGCAAGCGATTCTGGTGGCCTACCATGAAGGCAGATGTCCGGGAGTAAGTGGCAGGGTGCCCCACGTGCTCAATGCACAAACCATCCCACCAATGACCAGCCGGGCTCCTGCGACCCCTACCAGTCCCTCACCGGCCGTGGTCGCATGTGGCACTGGATTTCGTCACCGGGTTGCCACCGACACTAGTTAACTTGGGGGTCATGACGGTGGTGAATCGATTCCCTATATGTGCACACTTTATCCCTCTACCCAAGCTCCCATCAGCCAAGCAGTAAGGAATTCAGGTGCTGTTGTTTTTTTGACACAACGCACGGAAATGGATTTAAAGCTGATTTTTCGTTTTGAGAAAAAAGCAGAGAACGAAAAACTAAGTTGTTGTCTTGTTGTAGCAGCTTTTAAATTCAACCAAACTTTTAAAATTTTCTCAGACCGCAATGACCTATAGTTTGCTCTGATTCTGAATGAAACGTAAGAGCCTGAATGACAGATGATGATGTTGATTCAGTTCCAAAAGCAAACTTCAAACCCCATCCCCTACTACGCATTGGAAAAGAGACATTAACATATTGTCTCCACTCGGTCAATAGGTGTAAAATACTTAAGCTCCGAGACAAAGAAAAACTCCAGGGGAGATCGGGCGCGTGATCAGCTGCACCTACGTAGGCTGTGGGGCGCCAAAACCTTTCACTTGACTTTTTTAAAACGCTCTTCTTATGGTATTTCACACATTTTGGCAGACTACCACTGCTAACTTGTAGAGAATATCATATAATAAAAATAAATAAATTGTAATAAACTCTCTCTGTGGTATGCCAGAACGCCAGGACTCAGTAGATCTCCGACTCATTAATGCAGCAAGTTGTTTGTTCTGCATACATTGATTCTGCATGAGTAAGGACTGGTAGAGGTGAAAGGGACACTAACAACCCAACGCAGCGAGGCTGTAGCAGAAGAGAAACGCAGATCTTTGTCCTGCGTGTTGATGCGCGTTTCCCCTTCCCCCAGTGTCCCTGCTCTGGGACGTGGATGGCCACGCCCACTTTCATTCACCAGAAGGACATGAAAGAGGAAATAACGAAATAAACAGCTGGTTAACTTTGTAGGAACACGGCTGTAGCTCTGCAATGTCTTTATGTGGTAAAGGTGAAAGGAGTAATAACGAAATAAACGGAATATGAAACGGAAACGCTTTCAAGCGTTTTCTGTTCACCCAAACTAGATGGGTGTACTGTCATCTTTTCAGTATTTTTTAGCATTTGCATGTTGTTGTGTATGAATAACGAAATTAACAAAATCTACGTTTGAAAAAACTGTGAAGAGTTCCGTGTTTACATGAAAGCGGGCAAAACAACGTCCGTCTATGACTCACTGCGGAAACCGGCTGGTGAACCTCTTGGGAACATGGCTGTAGCTCTGCTAAATAATACAGGCAGCCAGCCTTATTAATCATTTGCCATTTTCTTGTATGCCAAAATATAAAAATGTTCAGTAATTACAACTTCTGCTTCCACCGGGATTCGAACCCGGGGTAAAAAATTGACACATCAGGGCTGTTTAACAATAAACAAACCATTACACCACGGAGGCGTGAATATGCCTCTCTACATGGGCCTATATAACATAAATATAGGACAGCGTCATAAAGGCCAGTGTGGGGGCTGATCACCACGTATAAAACAGCTCCAACGCGCTAAAAACCCGGTGATACCGCGCTGAAAAGGCTGACACTTTTAAGTGCTACGACTGTACCACCCGGAGACCAACGGGCAAACGGAGAGGGCCAACCAGCAGCTGGAGGTGGGACTGCGGTTGCTGGCCTCCAAAAACCCCGGGTCATGGTCCAAGAAGCTGGTGTGGATCGAGTTTGCCCACAACACCCTGCCCTGCTCCTCCACGGGACTAACACCCTTCCAGTGCGCGTATGGCTTCCAACCTCCCATGTTTCCATCGCTGGAAGGGGAGGTCCACATCCCATCGGCCCACGCTCTGCTGCGGCGATGCCGGCAGACGTGGTTATGAGCCCGGAGGACGATGCTCCAGGTCCAGGCTCGATACAAGAAGGCAGCGGATCGCAGGCAGTCCCCGGAGCCCACGTATGAGGTGGGCGACCAGGTCTGGCTGTCAACCAGGGGTCGTCGCGTAAGTTGACACCACGTTTGATAGGCCCATACACCGTAGCACAGGTCATTAATCCTGTCTCTGTAAGACTCTCCTTACCCAGGTCAAAGAGAGTACACCCCACATTCCATGTCAGTTGGCTCAAGCCCCACCGTTCCTGTCTTCTGGTCCCGCCAACTCAGCTTCCTCCGCCGCCCCTAGTCGTGGATGGTCACCCGGTCTACATCGTATGGGAACTCGTCGACTGCAGGCGTCAAGGGCGCGGGTTCCAGTGTCTGGTGGACTGGGAAGGCTACGGGGCAGATGAGAGGTCCTGGGTCCCGGCTCGGGACACCCCTGGACCGCTTGCTCATCCGGGACTTCCACCGGGTGCATCCAGATGCACCTGCCCCGGACGGGCTCCGCCAGGAAACTCAGGCTTCGGCGACAGGGGTGACGCCTAGACCCAGTCCCTTCTCCTGAACCACCCTCCACCCACCCTGGTCGGGGGGCCTGGCGGCTCCCCGTGGGCGCAGTGGTAGATGCCCTGGGGGGGGGGGGCTTCCTGTTCATGTCACATCACAGCTGTTCTCTCTGCCATTACCAGTCCTCATTACACACACCTGCTCAATATCAGTAATCTACTGCAGTATATAGTCTCCACCTCACACAGTCTCTAGCTGCCAGATTGTTGCGTGATTTCCACCACTTTCCAGCGTCCTGTATCTTTGCCTAGTCTTGTTATCCTGAGCCCTGCTTCTGATTCTGCCTAATCCCTGCCTGCCTTGTATGCCTTTGTTCTTCGAGCCTGCCTGGTAAACAACCCTGAACAATAGTCCGACTACGATCCTGCCTCTGTTTGCACGGTACTGTAATCTTGATCCTCACATTAACAAATCTTGCCTGCCCACGGAGACTGCCTGATCAACTGTATTGCTCATCATTGCCTACCTGTGTACGACCCTGCCTGATCTTGACTCTGTCTCTTTGGAATAAATCCTTGTTTATCATCATTCAAGCGTGCCTTTGCTGTGCATGTGGATCCGTCATCTACCGCGCCCTGACAGTTGATAGATAACCATAAATCAGCGTAAACGCAACATTGGTGGAAAACCATAAATCAGCGTAAACGCAACATTGGTGGAAAACCATAAATCAACGTACATGTAACATCGATGAATGCCCATAAATCAGCGTAAATGTAACGTTGACGATTGACCATAATGCGACATTGAAGTAACGTTGCCCGATCAACGTTGATTCACCTTTCAAAATCTAAATATAATCCTATGGTTATTCAGCCATAATTGTAATGTTGCCTCAACGTTGTCTCAACGTTGAAATGCCTGCTGGGTATTGACGACGCAACATCATCACAGAAACATTTTATACTGAAGAAACATTTAATGGAGTCAAACTGATGGAAAGAGTCAAACAAGCAGATCCAGAACATCTTATTACGTAATCTTGGATTTTGGCTCAGAACCAACATGATGGAGCCTTAGAAAAGTGTTGCAGCATCATAGATGTTTTCTGACTCATTAAACTTGGTTTTGCTTTTTTCTCAGTGATAAAATAAAAAAAAATGACTGAATCAAAAGAAAAAAAACAGACTTTACCATGAAGACCCTCAGGGTTCATCAGCAGAACATCAGTCTCTGTATCAGCACAACATTCACATCATATTAAGCTCACACAGAACTAAAACATGAAGTCTGACCTCAGAGTCTCCAGTCGACAGTGACGACTCTCCAGAAAACCACACAGATGCTTCACTCCTGAATCCTTCAGCTCGTTCCAGCTCAGGTCCAGTTCTGTCAGATGTGACAGGTTAGACTTCAGAGCTGAACCCAGTGAATCACAGCTGATCTCTGAAAAACTGCAACAACTCAATCTGAAGAAAGAATCAAAGACATGTATCAAAGCATTAATAATGAGTCAGATTTGTCCTGATCACCAATGTTTAGTCTAAAATGAGCAGAGTGACTTTGTGCTTGTGTTGTTGTGTCGTCATCATCTCAGCTTCTACACATCATCCACGTCAGCACAACATTCATACACCTGTTGATGTCAGCACTGATTCACAAGCTGCTGCTGGAACCAGTAGAAAACCAGATGTGTTGGATCAAAGACTTCATCTGGTTCCTTTCATTCATCGTCTTCTCTCTAAACCTGAACTATTCTGTATCGTCTAAAGAAAAATGTTCAGACAAATGTTTGGATCAAACTCCAAACTGAATATTATTGATGAAGTGAATCCTCTTTAGAACTCGAGTCTCTTTTCATTCAAGATTCAAGTGGAGACGTTTGAAGCAACGAGCTGAAAAACTGCCACTGAGACATGAACCACGAAAAACACTGACCTCAGAGTCTCCAGTCGACAGTGAGGACTCTCCAGTCCAGCACACAGAACCTCCACTGAGTCCTGCAGGTTGTTGTGACTCAGGTCCAGATGTGTCAGATGTGACGGGTTGGACTTCAGAGCTGAGGCCACAACTTCACAGTAAGTCTCAGAGAGTCCACACCAAGAAAGTCTGATGACAGAAAATATAAAGTCTATAAATGTGAACTGACTTCATAAATGTTGATGCTGAAGCAGCTGTAGCTCAGTTGGTCTCATCCATCACAAAGTGTGTGGTGTGAACCTTGTGTCAACGTGATCAATGTGATGAAGAGCAGATAGTTGGACAGAAGCGTCTGTCACATCACTGAATATCAACGTGTCCAGATGTGGTGACAGGAAGCTGTGATCTGTGTTTAATGTGATGAGGCTGTAGCTGCTCTCATATCAACTGGATGTGTTGCTATGTGTAACAACGTAGGTGAGAGCTCCAACTGTCCCAAGCTGTTTAGCTTCACATTAACGTTGGACTTACTGAGCCTTTCTGCAGTTCCTCAATGCTGGGATCAGTCTCCGTCGTCCCTCCAGTGATGTGTTGTACTGGTTCAGATCCAACTCATCCAGAACCTCCCCTGACATCTGCAGCATGTAGGCCAGAGCTGAGCACTGGATCAGAGAGAGTTCCTTCTCTGATCTGTTCTCTGACTTCAGGAACTCTTGGATCTGCTGATGGACTGAGTGGTCGTTCATCTCCATCAGACAGTGGAAGGTGTTGATGCTTCTGTCTGGAGAGATTTTATCATTCTTCATCTCCTTCAGGTTGTTGATGATTGTCTGGATGGTTTCTGGACTGTTCTCTGTGTGACCCAGCAAACCTCCTAAGATTCTCTGCTTGGACTCCAGACAGAGGCCATGAAGAAAGCGAACAAACAGGTCCAGGTGGCCACTTGGACTTTGGAAGGATTTAGACATGGTTCTATACATGAACTCATCCAGAGATAGAGTTTTAGGATGAAGCTCATCACTGTGTTGATTTGTTTTACATACAAACAACTGTTTGATCTTTGTAAAGATTGATTCTCTATGTTTGGATTCTTTTAGGAACTTCTCCAGTTCGTCCTTCTTCTCGTTGGTGTAACAGTGCATCATGTGAACAGCAGCCAGAAACTCCTGAACACTCAGATGAACAAAGCAGTAGACTGTTTTGTGGAAGATCACACTCTCTCTCCTGAAGATCTCTGTACAGACTCCGGAGTGAACCAAGGCCTCTGTGACGTCTAGACCACACTGCTCCAGGTCTTCTTGGTAGAACATGATGGTTCCTTCCTCCAGATGTTTGAACGCCAGCCTCCCCAGCTTCAGGAGAACTTCCCTGTCAGCCTCCGTCAGCTCCTGTGGACTGGTCTCATGTCCCTCATGGTACTTGTTCCTCTTCCTCTGGGTCAGGACCAGCAGGAAGTGTGAGTACAGGTCCGTCAGGGTCTTGGGCAGCTCTCCTCTCTGCTCTGTAGTCAACATGTGCTCCAGAACCGTAGCAGTGATCCAGCAGAACACTGGGATCTGACACATGATGTGGAGGCTCTTGGACGTCTTGACGTGTGAGATGATTCTGCTGGACAGCTGCTCGTGGCTGGATCTCCTCCTGAAAAACTCGTCCTTCTGGGCGTCGGTGAAGCCTCGTACTTCAGTGACCCTGTCCACACATGTAGGAGGGATCCGATGGGCCGCTGCGGGTCGGGAAGTGATCCAGACCAGAGCCGAGGGAAGCAGGTTCCCCTGGATGAGGTTGGTCAGCAGCACGTTGACCGATGACTTGTGTGTGACGTCAGACACAACCTTCCTGTGGCTGAAGTCCAGTGAGAGTCTGCTTTCATCCAGGCCGTCAAAGATGAACAGAAGCTTCAGGACAGTGAGCTGATCTGCTGGGACCTTCTGGAGCTTTGGATGGAAAACATGGAGCAGCGTGAGAAGACTGTGCTGCTGATCTCTGATCAGGTTCAGCTCCCTGAACGACAGCAGAACCACAACACGGACGTCTGGGTTTTCCCGGCCCTCGGCCCAGTCCAGAGTAAACTTCTGCACCGAGAAGGTTTTTCCAACGCCAGCGACGCCGTTGGTCAGAACCAGTCTGATGGGTCTGTGTGGGTCAGAGGAGGCTTTAAAGATGTGGTGGACCTTGATGGGAGCCTCATGGAGGGTCTTCTTGGAAGCTGTCTCCAGCTGCCTCACCTCATGTTGGGTGTTCACCTCTTCACTCTGTCCCTCTGTGATGTAGAGCTCAGTGTAGATGCTGGTGAGGAGGACTCCACTTCCTGTTTCACCTCCTTCAGTCACACGTTCACATCTGCTTCTCAGACTGAGCTTGTGTTCAACTACAGCCTCCTGCAGAGCAACATCTGCTGAAAGAAGAAGAAACAACAGAGACTGAACTACAAGACCCACTAGTTCTGTTTGTGACCCACAAATGATTCAGTTATTTAGAAAATGTCAGAATTATGAAATATGAAGTCAGTCTGGTTGAAACCATGACATCATCAGACACATGTTCAGTCTCACTTTGGACGGTGCTGGTTCTGGATTGTTTCACACACTGAGGACAGGGAGAGTCTCCTGATGGTCCAGACGGGTCCCAGTATGAGGTGAAGCACTGTCTGCAGAACCAGTGTCCACAGCTGCTAGAGACTGGATCTTTCAGAACCTCCTGACACACAGCACAGCAGGACGACTGCTCCTCCACAGGAACATGATTCCTCTTCTTATCTCTGTCAACACATTAGTACAGAAACAAACTGATGAGTCCAACACTGTAGCTCAGATGATCAAGGGACAAGGAAACGTCACCCACTGCTCTGGGATTCATACACACAGAGCACTTCCTTCACAATAAAAGACTCCAATACAGACAGCAGCTTCTGTCCTCTACTGTTCTACTGCTGAGCTTGAAACATCTCACACATGGAACAGTGGTGTCACAGGTTCTGGAGGTCCGTGCATGAAGTGCAATTCATTATTCATGTGTAAAATGAAAATTGAATAACGTCTTTTTATGCTGTGTTTCGACTCCGTAAATTGGTAAAACACATTTGCGATATACTGATTTACTCATTCTCCTTTTCTCCACTTTCAAAACGAAATAAGAAAAAAGGAAACCGGGGGGCGGGGCCAGTCACCGGACTTTCACAATAAAACACCCAAGAGCATTTGAAGCGCAACATCGGCAAATATTTGTAACTCTTGAAGGATTGCGGTTGTGTTTTGACACACACAGAGACCCACATTGTTAACATTAATCAACGTAACAATCATTTATTTAAATCATTTATTTAACCAAGTGCTGACAACTGTCGTTTACGTTACGACTCATGGCGTTTGCTAAACGAATGACAGGTCAGTCAGCTTGCCACCGTCGGGTCACTTACACAATCACCTGCCAACAAAGCTAAGTTTTCTGTGCATCCAGCTTCATTAGACTGCAGCGATATCACGACCTTGTCGACACCTGATGTGGAAGAATTTAGCGCATCTGCGGTTTTACAGTGATTTTCAGTTTATGATGAGACTAAAATCACCTCCTCCTGCTTGGCCGGTTGATGCTCTTATGCCCAGGAAGACGCTCTAATGTTGTGCCGATCTTTGCAAGTATTCTAAACAGTGATTTATTAGGTTATTGTGGCTGTTTAGACATGCTGCATCATTGGACTTCCTGTCTCAGAGCCTGCTTTACCTGCGGGAGAATAACAGCCACTCAACCTGCCTCACAATAACTGAACTCATTGTGAGCCATGACTGCCCTAATGTGCATCGCATCATCTTTGTGAGGCAGATTCTGTGGCAAAGTGTGTGTGATCAGATGATCCGTCACGCAACATCTAGGTGTTACTGTATGTACAGAGCAGATGAGTGCCTGCAGAGGATCTTTTTATTTTCCACCACCTACCTTCGGTATTGGTTTAGTAGTCATCATACCTTGCGCATTGAACATCTAATGTGCAGATGACAGATGAATCAAAAACAACAGTGCATCCTGGAACACTGTGGGTTCACGTCTTGTAATGCAGTCCCAAATCATAGCTCTGCATGCTGTTGTTCTTCTGGTGTGTGGAAGGATTTTTTGGCCAAAAGAGGACATTTGTGTCAATGATGACTGTCTCTCTGCCTCATATAGGTCATAGGACTGCATTACAAGAGGTGAACCCATAGTGTTCCAGGATGCACTGTTGTTTCTGATTCATCGGTCATCCTGATCTGAGGAACACAGTAGCAACTGTAGCTCTATTAGCAACTTGTTTTCAAATAATTAAGCCATTGTTTTATATGTTTCTATGCTGATAGATAATATTACATTTTACATGTTCTATAAAGCTCAGCCATGAAGATGTTGAAGATTTTGTGAGTTGGCAGATTTAAACTTGGTAAATAAACATTGGTTAAAAAACATATGGGCAGTTCTGACTACAAATGTTTTGTAAAAAAAAAGGACTGCTGCTTTATCATCATAAGAACATGCACGTAAGATGTTCAATGCAAGGTAGATAGATAGATAGATAAAATACCTTTATTGTCCCGCGATGGGGAAATTACCATGTTGCACAGAGACATATAGACATATATACAGAAGAAATAACAGAATAATAATTATAAGAAATTAGAACTTAGACCTCCACAGGTTATCAACATCATGTACATATAACAATGAGGTAAGGTGACTGCACCAAACAAAGTGAGTAAGATATTAAAGTGACTGGTGCAATTGCTCTGGAGATGTAGCGTGTGTGTGGCAGTGTGGTAGAAATGTGCACCATGTTATAATTGTTCATTATAAAATCTGACAGCAGCAGGAAGGAAAGACCTGCAGAATCTCTCCTTCCCACAGCGTGTGGGTGGATCAGTCTGTCACTGAATCTGCTCTCCAGGGCAGACAGTGTGTCCTGCTGTGGGTGAGACTCGTGGTCCAGCATGGATTTGAGTTTTGCCAGAACTCTTCTGTTTCCCACCTCCCTCACTGACTCCAGAGTGCAGCCCAGGACAGAGCTGGACTTCTTAATGACCTGATCCAGCTTCTTCCTCCCCTCTCTGTGATGCTGCTGCTCCAGCAGACCACACTGTACAGGACGGCTGACGCCACCACAGAGTCATAGAAAGTCCTCAGGAGTGTCCCCTTCAGTCCAAATGACCTCAGCTTTCTTAGTAGGAAGAGTCTGCTCTGACCCTTCCTGTACAGTGCGTCTGTGTTGTTAGTCCAGTCTAGTTTGTTGTTAAGGTGAATAACCAGGTACTTATAACAGTCCACTCTCAGAATGTTCATTCCCTGAATGTTCACTGGAGGACGGGGTGTAGACTGACATCTATGGAAGTCCACCACCATCTCCTTTGTCTTCCCTGCATTGATTAGAAGGTGGTTCCGCTGACACCAGTCCACAAAGTTCTGTGTCAGTTCTCTGTGCTCTGCGTCATCATCGTCAGTGATAGGTCCAACAATTGCAGAGTCGTCTGAGAACTTCTGCAGAACACAGCCAGATGAGTTGTGTCTGAAGTCTGCAGTGTAGAGGGTGAAGAAGAAGGGGGCCAGGACAGTCCCCTGTGGGGCTCCCACACTGCAGGTCAGAGTGTCTCGCAAAAATGATACAATGCACATTAGGGCAGTCATGGCTCACAATGAGTTCAGTTATTGTGAGGCAGGTTGAGTGGCTGTTATTGTCCCGCAGGTAAAGCAGGCTCTGAGACAGGAAGTTCAATGGTGCAATGGAGCATGTCTAAACAGCCACAATAAACTGTAATAAATCACTGTTTAGAATACTTGCAAAGACCGCCACAACATTAGAGCGTCTTCCTGGGCATAAGAGCATCAACCGGCCAAGCAGGAGGACGCGATTTCAGTCTCATCATAAACTGAAAATCACCGTAAACCGCAGATGCGCTAAATTCTTCCACATCAGGTGTCGACAAGGTCGTGATATCGCTGCAGTCTAATGAAGCAGGATGCACAGAAAACTTAGCTTTGTTGGCAGGTGATTCTGTAAGTGACCCGACGGTGGCGAGCTGACGGACCAGTCATTCGTTTATCAAACGCCATGAGTCGTAACGTAAACGACAGTTGTCAGCACTTGGTTAAATAAATGATTTAAATAAATGATTGCTACGTTGATTAATGTTAACAATGTGGGTCTCAGTGTGTGTCAAAACACAACCGCAATCCTTCAAGAGTTACAAATATTTGCCGATGTTGCGCTTCAAATGCTCTTGGGTGTTTTATTGTGAAAGTTCGACGACTGGCCCCGCCCCCGGTTTCCCTTTTTCTTATTTCGTTTTGAAAGTGGAGAAAAGGAGAATGAGTAAATCAACTGCGGTCAAGTGAGCCGTCGTTCGTTCATCCGTCGTTCAGCCAGCCGCGCTTCAGAAACGTCTTGCGCCCGTATTACGCGCTTTACAGCAGAGCACAAAACACGCTCGTCGCGACTTCCTCTTTTCATAGCGACACGTCTGGTCTGTTCAAAATATTGAAAAATACGAAAATATTGCATATATAGAAAAACTGTCGCCTAATAAAGATCTGTATACCTTTACTGTAAAATTAAGCATTTATTAGTATTTAAAACTACCATGTCATACTGTGAAACTTTTATAATTAATAACTTAACTTTGGTGCATAGTTCCAGGCTCAGACCACTTTCCCCTTGTTCTACTAGAGGTGTACTATTACCCCACAAAGATCTGTATATTTTTACTGTATAGTTTTGGATTTATTAGTATTCAAAACTACCATGTCATACTGTAATACAGTCAACTTTGATCATTAATAACTTGACTTTGGTGCATAGTTCCAGGCTCAGACCACTTTCCCCTTGTTCTACTAGAAGTGTACTATCACCACACAAAGATTCGTGTATTTTTACTGTATAGTTTAGGATTTATTAGTATTCAAAACTACCAGTTCATACTGTAACTGTATAGGCCGTATAGTCAACTTTAATGATCAATAACTTGACTTTGGTGCAAAGTTCCAGGCCCAGACCAATTTTCCTATTTCTGGTGGATGTGTACTATCATCACACAAAGATTCGTGTATTTTAACTGTATAGTTTAGGATTTATTAGTATTCAAAACTACCAAGTCATACTGTAACTGTATGGGCCGTATAGTCAACTTTAATCGTTAATAACTAGACTTTGGTGCATAGTTCCAGGCCCAGACCACTTTCCCCTTGTTCTACTAGATGTGTACTATCACCCCACAAAAATTCATGTATTTTTACTGTATAGTTTAGGATTTAGCCGTACTTGAAAGTACTATGTCATACTGTAATACAGTCAACTTTGATGATTAATACCTTGACTTTGGTGCATAGTTCCAGGCTCAGACCACTTTCTCCTTATTCTACTAGAGGTGTACTATCATCACACAAAGATTCGTGTATTTTTACATTGAATGTATTACAGTATGACATGGTAGTTTTGAATACTAATAAATCCTAAACTATACAGTAAAAATACACGAATTTTTGTGGGGTGATAGTACACATCTAGTAGAACAAGGGGAAAGTGGTCTGGGCCTGGAACTATGCACCAAAGTCTAGTTATTAACGATTAAATTTGACTATATGGCCTATACAGTTACAGTATGACTTGGTAGTTTTGAATACTAATAAATCCTAAACTATACAGTAAAAATACATGAATCTTTGTGTGATGATAGTACACATCTAGCAGAAATAGGAGAAAGTGGTCTGGGCCTGGAACTATGCACCAACGTCAAGTTATTAATCATCAAAGTTGACTGTATTACAGTATGACATAGTACTTTCAAGTACTGCTAAATCCTAAACTATACAGTAAAAATACAAGAATCTTTGTGTGGTGATACTACACTTCTAGTAGAACAAAGGGAAAGTGGTCTGGGCCTGGAACTATGCACCAAAGTCAAGTTATTGATCATTAAAGTTGACTATACGGCCTATACAGTTACAGTATGAACTGGTAGTTTTGAATACTAATAAATCCTAAACTATACAGTAAAAATACACGAATCTTTGTGTGGTGATAGTACACTTCTAGTAGAACAAGGGGAAAGTGGTCTGAGCCTGGAACTATGCACCAAAGTCAAGTTATTGATTATCAAAGTTGACTGTATTACAGTATGACATGGTAGTTTTGAATACTAATAAATCCAAAACTATACAGTAAAAATATACAGATCTTTGTGGGGTAATAGTACACTTCTAGTAGAACAAGGGGAAAGTGGTCTGAGCCTGGAACTATGCACCAAAGTTAAGTTATTAATTATAAAAGTTTCACAGTATGACATGGTAGTTTTAAATACTAATAAATGCTTAATTTTACAGTAAAAGTATACAGATCTTTATTAGGCGACAGTTTTTCTATATATGCAATATTTTGTTTCGTATTTTTCAATATTTTGAACAGACCAGACGTGTCGCTATGACAAGAGGAAGTCGCGACGAGCGTGTTTTGTGCTGTGCTGTAAAGCGCGTAATACGGGCGCAAGACGTTTCTGAAGCGCGGCTGGCTGAACGACGGATGAACGAACGACGGCTCACTTGACCGCAGTAGTAAATCAGTATATTCAGGACCAGTAGGTCAGGTTTTGGACCAGTAGGTCATATGGTTTGGACGCTATTGAATTATTAATTTCTAGAAAATTCAAATAATTTATCGACGGTCCCTAAGTCAACGTCTTCGTGTACCGAGCGTTTTTGTTCTGTGTCCGCGTAGCGAACACGAAATGCGGATCGCTTGTTCAAACACGGACCGCTTGTCTGGCGGTACTTTCGGTCGAATGTCTGTTGAATGTCCAACGTCAAATTAACTTCACCGCGGTGAAATACGTTGATTATAGTGTTTGGATGTGGAAAACATGGAAAAACATTTTCTTAAAAAGTTGAATCTGTAACACAAAGCATAAACTTGAAGGAAAGCAAAATCTATCTGCAGCTCAACCACGGAAGTAAATACTGTACTATATGTGTACATTTAACTCAGTAAAATTCAAACACTCACCTTATCAGTGATATAGTGTGTTTGTCCATGTTATTATTCAGTTTACTTGGAAGTTATGGTCTTATTTATTGCTTGTCCAGATTGTCCAGAATATATGCGTCGCCTGGATTCGAAAGAAAACATGGTTAAAAAAAACATGTAGTGGGTGCGGCTAAATTTTAAAGACACACCGTGATACATAACAATACTAGTCTGCAGGTACTGTCGAAGTCAAGTATTGAAGGATCCACAGGATTTATTACAGTTTTTATCAGTCGCTTTGACGCAGCCGTCCATTGAACCAACACATTCTCTTAACAGTTCGCAGTCATGTACTGCGGTCAAGTGAGCCGTGGTTCGTTCATCCGCTTTCCTTGACACAAACTCCTCACAGCCATTAAAGAGGAATTTCACAGGATTGCAGGTAGGTGTATTTAATTCGTTTAATTTAGGCTAATCTGAGAAATGATGATCAGGTAATAATATCTTGCTGTGACCTGAAATAAACTAATGAATGTGCAGGTACACTGACTACTCTTTCTGAAGGTCACTGAAACTGACGTATCATTGTTTACACCACCAAGATCATATGTGATGCTGCACATATTATCACAAACGTGGAGGCCAAGTTGGACTCTGGTCATGAGTCATGAATATATATTGATTTAACCCTAAGTAACAGGCTGCACTGTGGTAAGTACATGTATGTCCTATACACTAATTTCAATGCATGCACTACGCACTCACAGGAGAACTTCTATGCAGCACTAAAGTAATGTAAATTTTCTTCTAGGAGAGATTGACGGCTTTCTGCTGGAGACAGGGGTTAATGCCAGCCCACACTACTGACCCCTCACCCAGAACCTGAAGCAGGCCCCCAGCAGCGCTTTAATGCGGCCCTGCAGAACAAGAGACCGGGAGGAAATGACCCTAGGCCTGTTGAAAGCACTTCTTCAGTGCCTACGTCACCTCAGGGTAACATCTGAGAGGCCTGTGACATTAATGTGGCATGTGTTGTTCTCCACAATATTGCAATTATTAAAGGGGAGCAACACCCTGCCCTACAAATACAAGACCCTGAGGAAGACTCCTTCCATTACAGTAATCTGCAGAATGGATGGACAGTCAGATGTGATTTGCCATAATATCTTAATCAGCCATCACCACCACCAATAAAAGAAACTGAATAAATGCCAATTATAATTTATTTGGTTTTCTTCATTTCCTACAAATACAAAGGCAATTGTTAGATTTTATGATTCTTCCAATAATTCATATAATTCACCTTTAACTATACACTCATCTTCAGCTTGTGTTTGTGAATTTCAATTTCTAGATCTGTCTTTTCAATCTTGTGGTACAAGTATAACATTTCCTTGAGATTTAGTTTATACAACTCTGTAACTGGTAACTTAAAATACAGAAGATTTATAGTTACAATACATAGTTCCTCATTACTCTTACAGAATTGAACTCTGGCATTTACTGAACATCACTGAACTGTGTGCATCTGTGCAGCAGAATGTGACAGACCCTCCTCCTGCTGTTCTTCCACACTCTGGGGCAGAGGGGAGATAATAAAGTCAGTATACTTGGAGATCAAGCTACATCCTTTAGGCTACGCATCACAAACATCAGAAATCATGTGATGTGTATAAACTGTATTAATATTACACTTTATAATACTGCTTATCATAATTTAAGCTTTATTTCGTATGATACTCACAACATCCTGGGTTTCTGTTGTGACAGGAGGATTCATATACTACCATCAGAATCTGTTAAGACTAACAAAGAACCCAACCCAGCCTCTAAGAAATGGATATATCAAAAGTAGCCTATGTAAAAAATCAAATATATAGGTAGGCCTCTTACATTTTACACATGCACTTGTATCCTGGGGAGTGACTGGTTTTGATGAACTTGCTCCTGGAATCCCTTAAGCCTCTGCTTTCCAGTGTTCATGCCGAGGGCGTTCTCCTCTGCATGTGTCAATGGTGGTGGTGCAGGTCCTCCACCAGTTGTTCTAGTCTCTGCCTACTTTCTTTTGGCTGAGTCGAAGTCAAATGATTTAACTGTGTGAAAACGTTACAGCGATGTTGAAAATGCTGCTGCACTGCTATACCCTGCATGCTATTTAGTTATTTAATATGTCAAATGTTGTAAAGACAGGTAGTCTACACCCATGACATGATGGTGCCTTAGCTGTTTGAATTATGTTTTTATATTTCATTTTTAGCCATGTTCTTTTATGCCTGCAGGATTGCGCCTACATAAAAACTGAAATTAAATTCTTATATTATTACGTGTTTTGGGTAACTTTTAAAAACCTAATTAGATTAATGTAATAATTGCTCTCCATAAAATGTATTGGATTATTGAATTATCATTACGTTACAAATCCCACATCAACCACAAATTTTAAAAATGCATAGATATAGACATAGACACACAGGAATTTTAAAAATCCATAGACATAACACTGCACTTTTAATTCATACAAACATCGGTATTTTATGCAATTACTGAAGTAACTCCTTAGATGAGTGAAAAATTACTTTTTAAGTCCTTATTTTACGAGTGAAATATAACAACAATACTAAAATTATTTAGTATTTAGTTACGCTGAACACTGTATGATTAAAATGTATTAACGTTAAAATGTAACGTTTAGCTCGGTTTGTGTAGGACTACAGCTGCTTATTTCGGTTTCAAACGGCCATAACTTGTAAATATTATCCGCTACACGTTTTCTAGTGGACGTAGTGACGCCACGTCTTTTAAATTTTGTGTAAACGACGGAAATAATCATCGTAATTCTCTTTACAGCGATCGTCGATCGTGACTGTTTAACTCTATGACATGACGCTAGGACTCAGATCTACGACCCAATATTGCTGCAACATGTTTGTTCTTCACATTTTGTGTCTGATTAAAACTGCACGAGTGACCACCGAGTTGTTTCACCACTTTTAACTTCCTGTATGGGACCAGTTAAACCAGTAAGATGCTTTCATGTTGCCAAAACGTGATTATTAGAGCCAAAGCTTTTGGTCAGAAGCTTAATTATGTCTTATATTAAATACACTAAGCTCTGCTTTGTTATATTTACAGATGTAATACACCAAGACCAGTAGAACCAGTAGCATGCTGGTTTTATGTTACCACAAAGTGATTAAAGCCAATATCTGCCTAATTTGTATCTTTATCAAACTCTTCTTGGTTATATTTACAGGTTTAATGAGCATTCAGCTCACTTGACCGCTGTCTGTAACTGTCTGAGACCAGTACAACCAGTAAAAAGCTGTTTCCACGTTGCCAAATAGTGATTCATGCCAATATCTTTTAACAAGAAGCCTATTTTTGCCTCATTTTAAGTCAGTGGAGCTCTCCTTGTTCATATTAACACATTCAAATTAACTTGACCGCTGTCTGTACCTGTCTGAGACCAGTACAACCAGTAAGAAGCTCTTTCAACGTTGCCAAAAAGTGATTTATGCCAATATCTTTTGACAAGAAGCTTATTTCTGACTCATTTTAAGTCAGTGGAGCTCTTCTTGTTCATATTAACACATTCAAATTAGCTTGACCACTGTCTGTACCTGTCTGAGACCAGTACAACCAGTAAGAAGCTCTTTCCACGTTGCCAAAAAGTGATTTATGCCAATATCTTTTGAAAAGAAGCTTATTTCTGACTCATTTTAAGTCAGTGGAGCTCTCCTTGTTCAAATTAAGACATTTAATGAGCATCCAGCTCACTTTACCCCTGTCTGTACCTGTCTGAGGCCAGTACAACCAGTAAAATGCTGGTTCCACGTTGCCAAAAAGTGATTTATGCCAATATCTTTTGACAAGAAGCTCACTTGAACACTGTCTACACCTTTTTGAGACCAGTTAAACCAGTAAGATGCTGTCTTCACGTTGCCAAAAAGTTATTTATGCCAATATTTTTTAATAAAAAGCCTATTTCTTCCTCATTTTAACTTCATCAAACTCTTCTTGGTTATATTAACAGGTTTAATGAACATCCAACTCACTTGACCCCTGTCTGTACCTCTCTGAGACCAGTACAACCAGTAAAATGCTGTTTCCACATTGCCAAAAAGTGATTTATGCCAATACTTTTTAATAAAAAGCCTATTTCTTCCTCATTTTAACTTCATCAATCGCTTCTTGGTTATATATTAACAGATTTAATAAACATCCAGTTCACTTCACCACTCTATATACCTCTCTGAGACCAGTACAACCAGTAAGAAGCTGTTTCCACATTGCCGAAATGTGATTCATGCCAATATCTTTTGACATAAGCTTATTTCTGTGTCATTTTAAGTTCACAGAGCTCTTTTTGATTATATCAACAGATTTAAGTTCACTTGACCACATTCTGCACCTGTGAGGTAGAATCACTTTTTGGCAACATGATAACAAGCCTTTTCTTGGTTCTATTGATTTCAGACTGGTACAAGAAGTGATCAGATGGACTGGATGTTAACTAAATCTTCAGTTTGATCCAGTAGAACACATCTAAAGGTAAAATGAGGCAGAAATAAGTGTCTCATCAAAACAGAGAGGCTTGAATCACTTTTTGGCAATGTGAAGACAGCATCTTACTGGTTCTACTGGCCTCAGACAGGTACAGATAGAGTTCAAGTTAACTTAAATCTGTTTAATAAGGAGAGCACTGACTTAAAATGAGGCAGAAATAGGCTTCTTGTCAAAAGATATTGCCATTAATCACTTTTTGGCAACGTAAAACGAGCATCTTACTGGTTATACTGGTCTCACACAGTGGTCAAGTTAATTTGAATGTGTTAATATGAACAAGAGCTCCACTGAGTCAGAAATAAGCTTCTTGTCAAAAGATATTGGCTGTAATCACTTTTTGGCAACGTGGAACCAGCATTTTACTGGTCGTACTGGCCTCAGACAGGTACAGACAGGGGTAAAGTGAGCTGGATGCTAATTAAATGTCTTAATTTGAACAAGGAGAGCTCCACTGACTTAAAATGAGTCCGAAATAAGCTTCTTGTCAAAAGATATTGGCATAAATCACTTTTTGGCAACGGGGAAAGAGCTTCTTACTGGTTGTACTGGTCTCAGACAGGTACAGACAGCGGTCAAGTTAATTTGAATGTGTTAATATTAACAAGGAGAGCTCAACTGACTTAAAATGAGGCAGAAATAGGCTTCTTGTCAAAAGATATTGGCATGAATCACTTTTTGGCAACGTGAAAACAGCATTTTACTGGTTGTACTGGTCTCAGACAGGTACAGACAGTGGTCAAGTTAATTTGAATGTGTTAATATGAACAAGAAGAGCTCCACTGACTTAAAATGAGTCAGAAATAAGCTTCTTGTCAAAAGATATTGGCATGAATCACTTTTTGGCAATGTCGAAACAGCTTTTTACTGGTTGTACTGGTCTCAGAGAGGTACAGACAGGGGTCAAGTGAGCTGGATGTTCGTTAAACCTGTTAATATAACCAAGAATAGTTTGATGAAGTTAAAAAGAGGAAGAAATGGGCTTCTTGTCAAAAGATATTGGCTGTAATCACTTTTTGGCGACGTGAACACAGCATCTTACTGGTTGTACTGGTCTCTGACAAGTACAGACAGTGGTCAAGTGAGCTGGATATTCATTAAACCTGTCATTTTAACCTAATGAAGTTAAAATGAGGAAGAAATAAGCTTCTTATCAAAAGATATTGGCTGTAATCACTTTTTGGCAACGTGAAGACAGCATCTTGCTGGTTTAACTGGTCTCAAAAAGGTGTAGACAGTGTTCAAGTGAGCTTCTTGTCAAAAGATATTGGCATAAATCACTTTTTGGCAACATGGAACCAGCATTTTACTGGTCGTACTGGCCTCAGACAGGTACAGACAGGGGTAAAGTGAGCTGGATGCTCATTAAATGTCTTAATTTGAACAAGGAGAGCTCCACTATCTTAAAATGAGGCAGAAATAGGCTTCTTGTCAAAAGATATTGGCATGAATCACTTTTTGGCAACGTGAAAACAGCATTTTACTGGTTGTACTGGTCTCAGACTGTCACGTTCCATGCCACTTCCTGTTTTTATTTTGTAGTACTTCCTGTTCTCAGTTCAGCTGTTCACGCCCCGGATCATTTAGCACACCTGTCAGCAATTAGTTAATCAAGCACCGGTATTTAGTCGTCACCTCACACACACTCTAGCTGCCAGATTGTCAAGTCCTTGCACTTCTATCCAGCGTTTCCAGTATCGGCTCTCGTGTTTGATCCTGATTATTCTGACCACTGCATCCTGTCTGACCCTTGCCTGTACCTTCGCGTATAAGAACCCTGCTTGATCATTTGACCGTGAGTTTGCCTAGTCCTTGTTTGTACCGTTGCCGTGCTCTTCTGTGTACCGAACCCTGCCTGCCTATTGGACCTGATATTGCCTGCTCCTTGTCTGTACTTAAAGACCGTGCTTCTCCGTGTACGACCTGGACCGTTTGACTCTGTTTGTGCCAATAAACCCTGATTCCTTCCTCACCACGTCTGCGCGCTGTGCATTTGGGTCCTCCTCCGTGTGTTCTGACACAGACAGGTACAGACAGTGATCAAGTTAATTTGAATGTGTTAATATGAACAAGAAGAGCCCCACTGACTTAAAATGAGTCAGAAATAAGCTTCTTGTCAAAAGATATTGGCATGAATCACTTTTTGGCAATGTCGAAACAGCTTTTTACTGGTTGTACTGGTCTCAGACAGTTACAGACAGCGGTCAAGTGAGCTGGATGCTCATTAAACCTGTAAATATAACCAAGAAGAGTTTGATAAAGATACAAATTAGGCAGAAATAAGCTTCTTATCAAACGATATTGACTGTAATTATTTTTTGGCAACATGAACACAGCATCTTACTGGTTTAACTGGTCTCAGACAGGTGTGGAAAGTGATAAGATGTACTGGATGCTCATTAAATCTATTATTATAATCCAGCAGAGCTCAATGAACTTAAAATAAGGGGGAAAAGAAGCTTTCATTTAACAGATATTGGCTTTAATCACTTTGTGGCAACATAAAACCAGCATGCTACTGGTTCTACCGGTCTTGGTATATTACATCTGTAAATATAACAGTCCTAGCGAGTCCTAGCGTCATGTCATAGAGTTAAACAGTCACGATCGACGATCGCTGCAAAGAGAATTACGATGATTATTTCCGTCGTTTACACAAAATTTAAAAGACGTGGCGTCACTACGTCCACTAGAAAACGTGTAGCGGATAATATTTACACGTTATGGCCGTTTGAAACCGAAATAAGCAGCTGTAGTCCTACGCAAACCGAGCTAAACGCCTTAACGAGGCGGTGCGCGCTCCCGCGTGCGGAAATCAATTTCTGGCAGACAGTCACTTTTTGGCACGACACCTGTCGTCTTTTGTTGTCCTGTTGCCATGGTGACTCGTAATATCTTCACTCCATTGATCATGACGTTGTATCGTCGCGGTGCACGCGCTTAACTCTGAGTCAGTCAACTCAGAGTTGCTTAAACCAACTCTTTTCAGCTGTTCTCAAACCGAAAACTCTAGGTTTGCAAACTCAGATTAAATCAACTCAGAGTTTAGTTTAAACTCAAAGTTTGTTAAACCTCCTTCTTGAAACGGACCCCTGGTCTGTTCAAAATATGGAAAATTACTGTACAAAAGAAAATGTTACATACAGAGAAAAAATGTTGCCTAATAAAGATCTGTGTACTTTTACTGTAAAAGTAACCATTTGTTAGTATTTAAAAGTACCATGTCATACTGTAAAACTTTGATGATTAATAATTTGATTTTGGTGCATAGTTCCAGACCCAAACCACTTTCTTGTTCTACTAGAAGTGTACTATCACCCCACCAAGATCTATGTACTTTACTGTATAGTTTAGGATTTATTAGTATTTAAAACTCCCATGTCATACTGTAATAAAGTCAAATTTGATTATTAATAACTTGTCTTTGGTGCATAGTTCCAGGCTCAGACCACGTTCTCCTTGTTCTGCTAGAAGTGTACTATCACCTCATAAAGATCTGTGTATTTTTTCTGTATAGTTTAGGATTTATTAGTATTTAAAACTACAATATCATACTGTAATACAGTATGGGCCTTAAAGGGCAACTTTGATGATTAATAACTTGACTTTGGCGCATAGTTCCAGGCCCTTTCCCCTTGTTCTACTAGACGTGAACTAAGGCCTGTACGGTATTACAGTATGACATGGTATGTTTGAATACTAATAAATCCTAACCTAAGTTAAGTTATTAATCAAAGTTTACTATAAGGCGCATACGCTATTACAGTATGACATGGTACATTTTAAATACTAATAAATCCTATAATATACAGTAAAAATACACAGATTTTTGTTGGGTGATAGTACACCTCTAGTAGAATAAGGAGAAAGTGGTCTGGATCTGGAACTATGCACCAAAGTAAAGTTATTATTCATCAAGGTTTTACAGTATGACATGGTAGTTTAGTTACATGGTAGAAAAGTGTAAATACTAAGAAATGCATAATTTACAGTAAAAATACACAGAACTTTATTAGGCGACAGTTTTTCTATGTATGCAATATTTTGTTTCGTAGTTTTCCATATTTTAAACAGACCATACCTCTCGCTATGAAAAGAGGAAGTGTTTTGTGCTCTGCTGTAAAGGGCGTAATACGGGCGCAAGACGTTATTGAAGCGCGGCTGGCTGAACGACGGATGAACGAACGACACACGTCTAAACAGCGGCTCCAATGTCATAATGACACGTTTTGTTTGCAACAGGCTCTAACTTTGCCAAAACATTTAAAATACGCATATGCAACAAAAGCTAATTTTGCCTTTGTCCAATCAGTCATAACATTTACATTTATTGAATCCATCACATTTATATACTGAAATATTGTAAATATCACAGAAAATAATAGAATAGAAATAGAAAAACTAAAATACAGTCAAATCTATTGGAGGATGAGGCACAGCCACTGTTGATACTCAGTCTCTGCTTAGACACAGCATCAATCTTTTGAAGCGGAAGTGTCGTCAAGCAGAATCTCGAGCGCGTTCACGTGACTAATGAGCGCGAGAGGCGTCGATACGTCACGTGACGGCCGAGCGGCTTATCTGCAGTTTGAACGGACTGCTTGTTTCAATATGTCAGAGCTTTATAAACGTTGCAAACGGACCGGAGATGATCTATAAGATGATAGATGATCTTTAAGATCGACAGGTTTCACATTGACAAGTTCAAAATGTAATTAAAGACTACAACTAAATTTTGACAAGTCGCAATTCCAATAAAAATACCTTTATTAGTCAGACATAAGTGACATCACACACACAGACATCTTTGATTTAACTAAATGACAAACATGTCTCATCAATGTAGTAATAAACAGAGTTGCAGAAGCACCAAATACAGCTCTAATAACATCTGACTATCAAAATATTTACCATATCAAGGCTACTGATATATTATTATCCACAGAGAAACACAATTACACACCTTTGATTAAATAACTTTTATTTGACAATAAAACATGGTATGTGATCCAGAACAACCACATATCAGCGAGGGTTCTTTTTTAACTTTGCTTGGTGTTTCACTATGGGAATCGCCTCGGCGTGACCAACCATGGACGCTCCAATGATACAGCGTCTGTCAAAGACAGACAGGTCGAGCCGTGCTCGGGCTCCGCCAACCCCTTATGACACGGTCGACCGCAGCTCCTAAATCATTCTCGCTATAAGCTCCCTCAGCGTATCCAGGCAACCTGTGATCTGTTTAACAGTTCATAGATGACCCGTTAAGGAGCGCGTGGCCAAACGCAGTTTTCAAGGCCATAGTCTAGATCGCGCTAGGATACAGTGTCCGTGTTAAGACGAGCTGTTTTTCCCGCGGTCACTTAAGCACCGGGCTAGCGTAACTCAGGCTACGTTTCACTACGAGCCTACTTGTACGACCAGTACTTGACGCGGTGTAAGTACTGTACTAGACACAGATGATATGGAGGAAGAGGAGGATGATTCCACCTTCCCCGCCCATCAGTCAAGGCCCCCCAGTGCCTCTGACACTGTTCCCCCAATGGATAATAACCTGTACGAGGGTTGTAAGTGGGCTGCAGCCGAGCTGGGGATCCCATGGCCAGCAGCCCAGGACCAGGAGGGGGCAGAGAGGGACCTGTATAATGGTAAAAAACTTCCACTGGCCCAAGCACCGTCAGAGCAGCTTTTACCTGCAGTTCCTGCCTGCATGAAAGAGATGAGCCGTTACTGGTCAAGCCCTTTCAAAAGCAAATTACCCACCAAGGGGCACTCGAAACTGGAGATGCTGAACATGGCGGAGCTGGGGCTGATCGAACCCCCAGCAGTGGAGCCTTCAGTGGCATACCACCTTCACCCAAACCGCAGCACATTGTCAGCCTCTTCTACCATTTCTCTGCCGGGTAAGAAGAAACGCCTTACTGCGTCTATCTTTCAGAGGATGTATAAATATGTAGCTCAGTCAGTGTGCTCTTTGAATGCACTTACCCTGCTGTCTGCATATCAGGCAGAGATTTTAGAGGAGATGGGACGCCTGCTGGACACAGGGTCACCAAACTCTGCTCTCTGGGACGAAATGTGCGTTGTCAACGACCTCATCTTACGCTCCTCCAAAGGGGCGGTCCAGGGTTCTGGCCGAGTGATGGGGCTGGCAGTGTCAGGAGAGAGGGCCCTCTGGCTAAACCTGTCAGGCCTGAGTGATGCTCAGAAGGCAGAAATTATGGATGCCACGTATAATCCATCCAAGGGTCTCTTTGGCCCAGCGTTGGAGAAAATGAGAGGGACCAGCACTGTCAGAAAAATAGAAGGCGAAGCCTTTAATCTCTGTTTACCACGCAAAGCCATCCTGCGCCCTCCCCAAGCACCCTAGGCGGGCTTTGCTGCTGCAGCACAGGGAAGACAGGATATGGTCAGGGCAACTAGCAGACCAGGCCAGTTAACTCCAGGCCTTAACATTCGTTTGCAGCGGTGGCTGCAAGAGGCCGGTCTTCCCACCCCAGCGAGGTGAAGAAGAAACGGCCCACCTGACCTGCTCTCTCTCCATCTCCTCCTCTGAAGCAGAGGAAGGTGATGAGTGACTGCAGCCCCCATGTTCACATTTTGGGGACTGCATTTGTTCACAGTCTGCCAGGAGCCCACGTTCAGTCCCCACAGGGGCAGTTAAAACAGGGCTGCAGCACTTTGTCAGTGTCACCAAGCACTCCCTGTTTCCACTAAGCAGTCATACTTGGCCAGGTTTTTCAAAACAAAGTAAAGTGTGCATCTCTGCAGCCAGGCACAGAGCCGAGGGCAGAATGCAAAAAAATAAACAAAGAGAAAACAATGTTGTTGTCCCCACACTGGGGCGGCCACGACGCGGGCTGGTGACGTCATCCACGTGCGACGCGCACAGCCCTCTGTCCCCCGTGGGTAGAAACTACAATTTTGCGGGGTTACAGACTACACTTCGCGGTGAAACCAGCCATGTTCAACGGGGTGTTATTTTAAGTGCTGCGAGGTTATTCTGCTCATAGAAGACCAAATTAATTCCCTGTTACACAAACAAGCCATCAGAGTGGTGCCGAGCGAAGAGGCCCACCAGGGTTTTTATTCCTGCCATTTTCTAGTCCCAAAGAAGGGCGGCATCTCATTGCAATCCATTCTGGATCTATGTGTGTTAAACAGACACTTACGAAAGTACACATTCAGAATGTTAACACACGAAGTGCTGTATCAAGCGATTCACCTGACAGATTGGTCCGTTACGATGGATCTGTCAGACGCTTATTTTCACATCGCTATACCTGCCACACAGTAAATATCTCAGGTTTCCTATCGAGGCACTGCCTACGAGTATCAAACAATCCCATTCGGCCTCTCGCTAGCCCCGAGAGTGTTCAGCAAATTTGTGGAGGCTGCATTAGCCCCACTAAGAAACGTCGGGGTGAGGATTTTCTCCTGCATCGACGATTATTCAATATGCTCCCACTCGCAAGAGGAAGCAATACAACATTCCACAATGGTACTATCTCATCTTTACAACCTTGGTTTCAAGATAAACCAGGAGAAGAGCCGTCTTGTGCCGGCCCAACGCACAGAATATTTAGGGCTCAGCATAGACTCTCGAACTTATCACTATCGCTATTTCATTTACACAATGCCTCTCCCGTTTTCAACTTGGTGGGGCAGTATTGTTCAGACTGTGCCTTCCCCTTCTCAGCCTGATGGCTTCAGTCATCTCCGTGGTACGTTTGGGGCTGTTGTTAATGAGCTTTGGTGGTGCCCTGCTTTATCAGAAGATTGGAAAGATTGGAAAATCTGTGGCCGGCTCATTGGCGTGTCCACCGGCCGTGGAGCTACAAACGCAGATGGGGGCCATGGTTACTCGGCTGACGGAATTACACCAGAGGATTGCCAGTATTGAAGGACTGATCAGTAACATCTCAGCCCGTTCGGATGCCCGGATTGCAGGACTGACTAATAAGATCTCAGCCCATTCGGAGGAAGACAAGAGACTGAGGGATAACATCTGTAGACAGACTGAACACTTGGTAAATATGGTGTCAGACTTGTCTGGCAGGCTTGAGGAGATGTCACGGGTGACCCATGGTCCCACAAGAGGCGAAGAAGCCCTGAGTTCTGACCAATTGGAGTATTGATCTAGACAAATTCGTCATGGATTATGTTGGGGATATGCGAGGAGCACAAATTATAATAACTGGATTTATAGCTCCTGATTGGAGATACCAATTATGTTTATAATTTAGATTCACAAATCTTGGTTATTAGCTTAAATATATATAACTATATGACAAATGTCTATAGTTTGGTAAGTGAAACACTTACTATTGTTGATTTAATAATTATTAATTGAATTAACAATTACTTAATTTACGGGGCACCACCCTGTTACCAGGGTGAGAGAGAGAAAGGAGGAGGGAGCACGCCCCCCTTTAGGGGCGTGGTGAGGTGGCACAGCTGCGCGCGTGTGCCGGTGAGCCCTTTGAATGGAGCGCGCGTGTCTGGCGCTCACAAGGAAAGAAGCGTGTAAAGGAGTGTGAAGTGGGACTAGCGTGAATAAGGCTTGTGGTCACGCAAACACGTGGGGCTATATTCTGCGATATAGTCACGTGATCGCGGAATCGTGCAGTGGTTGAAACGTGCGCTTGGCGTGGTCGCAAGCAGAAACAGAGCACCGCAACAGTAACACAATAAAGCACTTAAGATAGCGAAATCACAGATTACAACACTTAAATGTGCACCTCTTAGATTCACGTAGATCTGTAACAGCGTTACAGTCACATAATCGCGGAAATACACAGTGATCAGATCGCGTGTTCAGGAAAAGAAAACAACAATAAAACAATTACTGATCCCCTAAGAGTTCTACTCTGCTCAGACTTAAGACTGCCTCTGCCTTACTGCACAATCCTGGTAAGACGATCCGGCGTTGCGTGCGCTGTTGCGGTCCGGTCCGGTCCAGGTGTGCATCGCGGTGATCGTGTCGTGATCAGCTGATGCGGCGGCGAGTGAGGCGGTTAAGCTGGCTGTTTCCTGCCGGATGGCTGGAAGTCGATGGGTGATCAGGCCCGTTCTCTGTGACGACGTCCCCGTCAGTTCAGCTGCTGGCTGCGGTGGAGGTTACAGGCGTGCCAGTGCAGAGGGAAGCTCCAGGTGGGGAAAGGAGTATAGGGTCGAAGAGAACAAGGGACGAGTCTTGGGTCACGGCGACTTTTATAACTGTGTTTTTTGTCACGCCCGTCCTATTGTTTGGTCCAATCAGGATGGCTGACGTCCAAGTTTCTTCGCCGTTTGTCGCTTGTGTCAGCGGGAGTTGGATGTCAGCGGGGGAGCCAGGTATGGGTCCCCAGCCTGGCACCTGGTTTTGGCGCTGAGATTTGAAATCTCTTTGTTCTCACTCACTACTATCAGGATGAGGACTTTACATGCAGGCCGCAGTGCCTCCTTTGTTTGAGCATGTGGGACCTTAATAATAATTCTGTTAATAACAGATTATACAGATGAGGTCCCCCAACAATTGTTTAAATGTATTAGAATTGGCTGTGTATTACTCTGTCCCTTCTCCCTCACCCCTTCCTTCCCGGGTCCAATCTAGCTCACCTGCTGTGCCTCTACTGTATCTATCCTCTTCCCCTGTTGTGACTCCCTTCAAGGACAACTGTTGGACTGACCTATTAACATCTTGGTCGGCCTCGGTCATACTTCTATAAACAACACTTCACTACACTTATTCAGATGCACCCCCTCCCCTCCCCTCCTTACAGTCTCACTGTCTGCTCTCCGACCTTATCTATCTCTTCTGAAGTACCCAAGAAAAAATTCCAGCAAGGTTTCTATTTGTACTGTGTGCCACTGTATGTGTGTTTGTTTTATTTTACTGTTTGTACTGCAAATTGCTTCCACTGTCGGACTAGCGCCGGGCAACCTGGCTGCTGATGGGAATTTCCCCGCTGTGGGACTAATAAAGGCATTCTATATATATTCAGCTTGTATTCTTGCACAGACATCGGGTGTGATGCTGTCGTCGCTCATGATAACGGAGCCCAAATACCGGAACGCTTCGGTTTTCTTCAGTTGCTCGTCGTCGATGCTGATGGTGCCATCGGTTTGGGGTCCGCACTCCATGTATTCTGTCTACTTGATGTTAAGCCGCAGACCATACTCGTCCAGCCTGTCGTTCCACTGCTGAGCGTCCTTTTGGGTCGTTGCCCTTGCCCTACTGGCAAGGAAGACGTTGTCGGTGAAGAGAAGCGACCAGGGATGCGGTCTCTGGAGGTCGGCGGTGATGGTGTCCATGCAACGGACGAAGAGGAGCGGTGAGAGGGACGATCCTTGATGGACACCGACAGTGATTGGGAATGGTGGCGACAGCTCGGCTGCGCATCGGATGTTGCTAGTGACATTGTTGTAAAGGAGCTGAATCCATCTGACATAAGCCTCTGGGACGCCATGGGAGCGAAGGGAGTGCCAAATGAGGTTGTGGGGGACGCGGTCGAAGGCCTTCTCCAGGTCAAGGAATGTCGCGTGGATAGTCAGGTTCTTCTCTCTATGCTTCTCTAGGAGAATGCGGGCAGCGTGGATGGCATCGGTCGTCCCACATCCTTGGCCAAAACCACATTGGTTTTGGGTGATGTTGACGATCTTATGGATGCGGGCATCGATGACATGTTTGAATATTTTCATCACATGGCACAGGAGGCTAATTGGGCGGTAGTTGGAGCATTCGGCCATGTCGTCCTTGTTCTTCCAGATGGGCACCGTGGTGCTTGTCAGCCACATTGATGGGATTCCGCCTGTGTCCGCAATTTTGTTGAAAAATGCTACCAGGGCTTCGGTCCCTTGACGGCCTAAGAGCTTCCAAGCTTCGGCTGGGATGTCGTCTGGCCCAGTTGCCTTGCCGTGCTTCATCTTCTTGATGGCCGCTTCTACTTCGGGTGCAGTTATGGGCGGCACAGGTCCGGGTACCGGGGTGGCGCTGTCTATCGGCGGGTGGGGGAATTCTTGGTTGCTGATCCCGGAGAAGTAGTCGCTCCAACGCCTGAGGATGGCGGGCGGATCTCGCAGGACCTGGTGGTCGTCGTCCTTGATATTCTTAATCTGGCCGATATCCCGCGTTAAATGAAGGCGGGCGGCCGCGAGGCGGTAGATCTTGCTTGCCCCCGCTGGCGTGTCCAGGTCGGCGTAAAGTTGGTCGTAGTGGGCTAATTTCGCTGCTGCCACAGCTCTCTTCGCCGCCGACTTGCAGATTCAGTAGTGTTGGTATTCACCGTCTGCGTTTGTCTGACGCCATTTCTTGAACGCGGCTTTCTTGTCATTAACCATCTTCTGCACTTCTTTGTCCCACCACCATACTTGCTTCTCGATGTAGCGCTTTCCCGGTTTTGTCTCTCCTAACACGTTGATGGCTGCATTCCGGATCTGCTCGGTGATGGTATCCCAGATGTCATTGACTGTGATCAGGTGTGTTGGCCGCTTTTTGTAGGAGGTATTGACCACGGTGAGGTTGTGGGCTTCTGCGAATTCCAAGATCTTGCAGCATTCTTCATTTCGCGTTCCATATCCATGCCCTCCGTGCTGGTCTTGATAGCCATCTCTTCTGGCTCCAAACCTGGCCGTTTAGGTCTCCACCAATGACCAGGTGTTCTTCGGGCCGTTTCATTAGGATGTGGTCTTCGAGCTTGTTCCAGAAGTTGTCTTTCTCCTCGTCCGAGCATCCAACGGGGAGTAGCAGCAGACCACTCCCAGGGCCGCACTTCCTGAGTCAATCTCCAATGACTTGAGGCGGTCGGATACACGGTGGACGGCCACTACGCTGTCTTTGATCTTTGGACTGACCACGATGCCAACGCCATTTGGGGTCTTCGTCACGCCATTGTAGTAGAACTTGTACCCTTTGCCAAGATCGCGGGCCTTGGCTCCGCTCCATTTGGTCTCTTGGATGCACGTGATGTCGATACGGCGGCTCTTCAGGGCGGCAGCTAATCTCGGCTTCTCCCGGTCATTGTTCCAATGTTGATGGTTCCAAAACACGTCGTTAGGGCGAGGACGACGCGCGTCGCCTGGGGGGAACGCCTTAGCGTTGTCCAAATTTCGGTTGACTGTAGCCATAGATGCTACGGGGGAATACTTCGACCGGTGTGTCGCTCCATCTGACGCCAAAGACCATCACCGTTAGTTGGTTATCCAGGGGGCACCGCGTGGAGGTGGGGATTGGATTTCGCCCCCCTTAAAGGTCCATGCACACGCTATTTTCATGCTCCACAATGCAAAAGAATTGGACCTTGATGTCTCAGTAAGGTGTCTGTAACTTTTCATGCCAAAAAGCCTGAAAATGTGTGTTTTAAGCTCTCGTCCACAAGGCTCTATTTTCGGAGTGCATTGCAAGCAAAGTTGATCGCCACAACCCTTTTGAGGAAGCGCATAGCCGTGATCCGCCGCAGGAATCAAACGTCACGGTCATTGAATATACTGTAACAGCAACACTGGCTACCTCATCCTCGTAGTGAAGTTCATGTTTAATCCAAAATCTGAAGGTTGTTGAAGTGCATGCACTTCGAATGGCGCAAGGTACGTCTAACTGGCAATTTCACATGTAATTTAATTTATATATAAAATATATATAAAAATATATATAATATATATATATATATATATATATATATATATATATATATATATATATATATATATATAAATATATTATAAAATAGCGCAACTTGATTAGCTGCTAACGCTAATACTAATGGTTGCCAATAAGCAGCCTGAATTAATAGAACAGAATATTCATAACACAACTACAGCCTGTTTGGGAGCATAGCTCGATAAAGTAATATAAACTCATTTTTACATGTTCTTTTCTTTCTCGTGCTGCTGCTGTGTCAAAATAATTTTTCCATAATGGGGTCTTCAGCTGCAGCTTATATTTTGCCGTATTTGTCTGTAATTAAGTGCCAATGTGTGAATGCCTACAGAGGCATGGTGTGACAGCAACTGTTGCTTTCAAGATATAGCATGTGTTTATTACTTATATTAATTAATTACATTAAAATTTCGAAAAATCTTTCCTCAAGACACCTGAACCAGTTGCCAAACTGTCATGTATGGTTGATGATCCAGGACAGTATGATTAAATGTGTATTCATTACAGATTACATTTAATATACAGTATATCAGACAATTACACGTGTGGAATAAATCAGTATCTCAGAAATTCATAAACAATTTTACTTTTAATCATAATTACATAAATACATACATATAGAGGTAGTTAGATCAGTTTTAATGGTGTTTGGAGCAAACACCATTTAAAATCACATTTTCCACATAATCTGTACCATAACACGAGAATTATAAATTACCCGTCAACGGACTAAAATATCAAAATAAGTTGACCAACTGCATACAGAGTAAATATATATATTCAATATATACATATATATTCAAAATATATATAGTCAATAATATAGATCAGATTATGAATACCTCAACTACTGAAATGAGAAATCCAAAATCTCTGTAAAATAAAACTGCATATTGGCCAACAAATGATTATACTGCTGTTAAATATACATACCTTTGCTCCTGAGGTGAGCAACAACTCTTCTACAAGTTACCCGCGTGTCCACAGCAGTGCAGTGGAGTCAGTTTGAGAAGCAACCTCCTTGCGTTTCAGTAGCTGGGATGCGCCAGCCTGTTTAAAAAAAAAACATGTCACGTTTACAGCTACACTAGCTGACTAGATAAGCAACACATACGAAAAGACAGCAACAACATACATAATACAGGTCCAGATACACTCAGTGGGAGACTGCACCATTGTCCTTTCCTCTGAAGAGGCCAAAGCTGAGTAATGAATAATGAACAAGTTACCGGCATCACACAGCGCTGCAGTGCTTGTACTCAGCCTTAGTACTAATACTGCAGAAGCTCCGTCCTGTGTCCTCTGATCACAGCTTTGACTTTGCCCTCCACTACCGTTATGCGTTCCACACGCCGCTGGAGCAGGTGGGTGCAGGTCGGTGCTCGGCCTGCGGCCGTAGCTCCACGCAGCCCAATGACACAGCGCCAGGCTGAGCAGCTCGTCCTACCGTTGTGTCCGGACTCCCGCCGGAGCGCCACGGTTCCGTCCCTGCGCAGGAGGATGGACGACGGCTCCTCCACCCGGCGGAGCGTCCCGGCCGGCGGGCGGGGCGGCCTCAGCCCGCTGCAGCACTGGTGGCACACCGCCCACGCCTGCTCCTCGTTGATGGGCTGCTCGTAGGACTTCAGCACCTCCTCCAGAGACAGTTCCCGGGGTTCGGCCAGGTCCCGCGCTTCTCCGCGGTCCGTGGGGGCGGTGACCCGCGAGTCGCCGTCCTTGGCGCTTCTGTTAGTGGATCTGGCCATGGCTGCGATGCTCTGGAGCCCATTCTTTACTCCGTGAGCAACTGGGCCATTAATGATATCCTGACTCCGGTTCGGCCCGGTCTTCCGTCCGCTTCGTCATGTCGGTCTCTTCTAACTACAGAACCGCAGCTGCACCTCTTCACCACAACGGTGTCAAGTTACCCTCCGAAGATGTAGCATTTCCGGTCCCGACTTTTAAACTCCTTTCTTTTCCACATGTTGCCTCAGTCTGTACCTGTGCCCAATTTATAATTGTATGAACGTACTGCTGCCGCTGGGCTCGAAGGCTCGAAGTGGAGCCGTCACCTGGTAGAATCTCACAGAACCGTCGGCTTAACTCGCTGTGCTTTTATTTCGAAGGTGAGCTCGCGACCGTTCCGTCATCAAGGTGACTGTCACGCGCTTTGGACGCGGCAGCTGAGAGCGACGGGCGGCTACGTCCACCTGCTGTTCACCTACCGGGGACAAAGTTGTTGGACACGAGTCGCTTCTGTGAACAAGCAATGTTGTGTAACGTCACTAATTAAACTTCTGCGACATTTGGACAAAATTCATTGAAAACATATTGATTACTTTGGCAAAACAGTGTCTTTTTGTTTGATCTTTCTTGCAGTAAGTTTAAAACACCAAGGTTTTACATTCAGGACCTCAAACCATTGAAGCCCATAGAAACTTTATTTTTAAAAATCTTCCACGAATTTAAATAAATTGTGGGCGTGTGCTCAAAATTACAGTTTAAAGAAACTAGATTCCACTCAGTCTTCATCATCACTATTCCAACAAAGCAGAAGACACATCCAGAAAATGTGTAAACCCATTCTCATTAGATTGAGACATTTTCTCCTCCCTTTTGCAAGTCAGTTACCACTGATGTCATTGAAAAGGTCTAAACTCCATAGTTGTAGCTTTGGTGAAGAAACGGAAACTAAATATTAGAAACTAGCAAGACCTGTATGAAATCACCACGTCTGTTTCCACTTCACACAAATCTTCAGTTCACAACCGTCAGTTGTTCACTCTTCCTTGAATTTCCCCCCAGGGATAAATAAAGTTTCTTTAATTTGATTTGATTTAAACTCCACTTGTCTAAACAGTTATCAGAGGCCTAAACAGCAGCTCCGATGCCTAAATGACACATTGTGTTTGCTAAAGGCTCAAACTGTGTCAAACTACACAACTTGCAAACAAGTATATGAACACGACCAATCAATCATAACACAGTGGACAACAAAATACCAAACACTGATCTCAGTGGGAATCAGTGCATCATTGATTGTCATTGTAGCCTGTTGCTATTTGTTGTCTTTATATAGAAGTTTTGTCAAACTTTTCTTTTTGCAAAGAATTAGATCCAGATGAAGAAATGCTTTGATACAATTCTTACTGAATCCACGACATTCATCTTTCAAAGTGTGGCTGAAATATTGTAAATGTTACAGAAAATACAAATGGGGGGAGTGTTTGCCCCTGGTTCTCATGGGGTGGACAGCGTTGACCCCCGGTGGCCCACTCTGACCTCAGGTGCTGTCTCTGTGGCTGCTGCAGCTCTGCCTGGGGGGCTCTGTGTGGGGGGCTTGGGTCGCAACACCTGCCCTCCTGGAACTGAAGGTGTGTGGGCTCCCTGGCTGCTAGGATTCTCTCTCGCTTGTTGGATAGGCGTAGTGGCCGAGCCCCTCACATCACTTTCACAAGCGGTATTGTTCATGCACAAACGTCTGCCTCACCCTTTGCGTGAATAATGTTAAGCTACAGCTTTACTAACCTTGTAGTGGGACACTCAACACCTGAGCTGATAAACAGGCTTTCCAAACCCAACTGTAAGTATTACTGATACTTATCACTACCAATATCAATAATGTGTGAATATGGAAATTGTGGTGTTGTATGTCATGACTATTATTAAGTAGTATGGGATATGTATAACAATGCATATGTATATGTAAATGATATGTATATGTTTGTATGAGTATGTGCGCATACTGTACCTCAACACTATTATTGGTATTAGTATTAATCTCCATGGTAAACCACAGTTCAACAGTTGTTTAGTCATGAATGTGTTAGCCTAAGGTTCATCCCTGCTTATTAATTTTGCACCGATTGTGTACTTAACAGATTTGCTTGATTTCAGCAGCTGGTTGCACCGTCACCCACCACCCCCCTTCCCGCACACACACCCCAAAGCAGAAACTTAACCTGTCCACCAACACAGCAACATCACACATATTTAGGATTAGCTAAATAAAACATTAAATAAAAAGTATATATATTTTATATTTACCCCTGTTGTAAAAAGCAAAGCTGTCCATCACAGTATGGCATACAGCGTAATATATGCTGCTTGTTAAACTGCTGGACAGAACAAAAAAAAGAAAAAATTATATATATTTAGTTTAAGACATAGGCACTATTAATACACAGAAGATTTGTGTGGAGGAGTGTCAAACAGCCGCTTCAGTGATTTTACACTGATCTGGCTAGTTTCTAATAGTTAGGAATATATAGTTTCTGTTTGGTTATCAAAGCTAAAACTATGAAGTTTTGACAACTCTAATATGGTATTTACCAGATTTTCTGAACAAAAACAGAAATAAAATAAGTTTATTGCATTCTGGATTGTGGACAGAGTTGTGCATATGGCGCCCTCTGGTGGCGACAGGCAGCAGTGACACTACATGACCAGAAACTGGGCCTCAACTTCCCACAATCCATCTATGATATTCACAGCACAAACGAGGAAGGGGACGAGGAAACAGAACCAATGATTGGAAGAGTCCACCCAGAACGAGACCCCACATTCTGGATTCTGCCAGATTGGTTTGGAAATTAGTTCATTATATGAAACAATGGCTTTTTATCCTTGGTCCTAAATGAAGGATGTTAAAAAGCAGAAATATCCAAGTTGTATTCAAATACTACATGTCATTGTTCTCGATATCCACTGTAACTACTGCACTACACACTTTTTTTCCCACATGATCCTGGTCGATTGAACACAGAGCAGCTGGTTTCAGATCAGTTGACACAGAGTTGTTTCCACTGGTTCTGGTTCCTCTGTCAGTTACTTGTGGATGAAGCTCTGCTCCCAGTAACATAAACCAGTCAGAACATCTACACACACACTGCTGCTGCTTCTACATCAAATTCATCACCAAATGCACCTGCAGAGAGAATGAGAGAGCAGAGAGCAGATCAGTGAGTGTCTACAGAGACTCCCTTCATCATCTGTCACATCCAGGACAAAGAGCAGCTGGACTTCAGTCGTGTTCAGAGCAGAAGTGGAGCAGCTTCCTTTCACCTCATCTTAATGTCTAGACTGAAGCATCAAGTCTGCTGACTCTGCACATTTCACTCAAGTCCACAGTGAAACAATGTGCTGAGTCATGGCTTTAGAGACGACTTCCTGTTGGTCCATTACAGACAGAGTCGCTGTATGGTGACCAACATCTCCTCTGCTTTAAAACATCAACTGACACAGAAACATGAGAAGCTTTGGAGCAAACTAATGACAGAAGGACACAGACACAGATGTGATGACTGGACTTCAGCAGAGGTTCTGCTCTGGACCAGCACCACATGGTTACTACATGGAACCATGGTTCTATCAGCCAGACTGATCTCAGAGCTGTGACACACATGAACCTGATCAGTAGTTAGTGTTGATGCTACAACACTTTGATGAGTGACAGCCACTGTCTCACTGGAGCTTTACTGGGAACACTGAATCTCTGCTGTAACACTAACTGGGTTTAGTCCAATACAGACTGACTCCAACCTCTACTGACCTTAGAATCAACGGTCGACAGTCTGGACACTGCTCCTGGTAACAAAGACGCACTGAATATCGATCCCGGACGTTTCCTCTCAGGTCCAGTTGTGTCAGAAGTGACGGGTTGCACTTCAGAGCTTCGCTCAGATAAAACCAGCTGATCTCTGACAAACTGCAGTAATGCAATCTGAATAAAGATGAAACAGTAGAAAACAAAGAGTCAGTTGAAATCATTCAGTGTCTTATGGTGTCGTCATGATTTTCTAGACCACATCTTTGTCTCCTTATTGTCTATTCATTGGTTTGTTCCATGTTGACAGGGCAACATCATGATCTTGACTGAAATGTTCCTGTCTAAACTCTGATAAACACCAGTGAACTTCAGGCTTCGTCACCAGCAGAGAACAGAGACACTGACTCCACACATGCTTTACTGTTTACCAAAGTGTCTCCATAGGATCCAAGCTGTCAGTGACCTTTGACCTTCACTCCTCTGGAACAGCTGTGCTTCCTGCTGCAGGTGATGGTGGTTCTGTGATGCTGCTAGGATTCATTTCCTCTTCTCTGCTCCTCCTCCAATCAAACATCATCTACTGTCTGCGGTGTTTGATGATCATTAATGAGCTTCACTCAACTATTTAGTTCTGTGTCCGGTTCTGAAGCTGCTGCTGATTCTATCTTGCTTCTATTTTCTCCAAGCAGATTCTCTGTAGCTGCTTTATACAAATGCCTTCATTTAGTCTCAGTCAGTTCTAAGAGTCAAACATGATCAAACATTTAAATTGCATTTTATTTTTTAAACCATTGTTACACTGACTGACATTTTTACTTCCTTTCAGTTATTGAACAGATAAACCTGATAAACCTGCTATAGTTTACATCACATTAAGCTCACACAGAACTAAAACATGGAGTCTGACCTCACAGTCTCCAGTTGACAGTCACGACTCTCCAGACAACGACACAGATGCTTCACTCCTGAATCCTGCAGCTTGTTGTCACTCAGGTCCAGATGTTTCAGATGTGACGGGTTGGACTTCAGAGCTGAACCCAGAGAATCACAGCTGATCTCTGACAAACTGCACCAACTCAATCTGAGTAAAGACGAAATAGTAGAAAACTGTTCAGCTGAAACCACTCAGTGTCTCATCGTGTGTTGGGAGCTGAAGAAAGCAGAAGTTTAGAACCTAAAAGGTCCAAACATCAAAACCAAAAGGATGCAAGTTAGGACAGTACAAAAGGCTCATTAATATTAAGGACAACATGCTGCTGCTTCAGCTTAGACGTCGTGACTTCAGCTCTTCAACTCTGCAGCTCCGCCACTGGCTCCATCTGGACTCACTCATGTTGTGCTGACACATTTATCTGAGCTTCTACTAAAGATCCTCATGAGTCCAACTCAGGTTCTAGACACGTGACATTTATAGAAACACACAGAAAAATTTCTATTGACAGAACGACATCATCACAGAAACATTTTACACTGAGGAAACATTTAATGGAGTCAAACTGATGGAAAGAGTCAAACAAGCAGATCAGAATGTCTCATTACGGAATCTTGGGTTTTGGCTCAGAACCAACATGATGGAGCCTTAGAAAAGTGTTGCAGCATCTGCTACTGATCATAGATTTGATATTTTCTGACTCATTAAACTTGGTTTTGCTTTTAAACTCAGTGATAAAATAAAATAAACGACTGAATCAAAGAAAAAAACAGACTTTACCATGAAGACCCTCAGGGTTCATCAGCAGAACATCAGCCTCATGTGTCAGTACAACATTCACATCACATTAAGCTCACAGAACTAAAACATGTAGTCTGACCTCAGAGTCCCCAGTCGACAGTCACGACTCTCCAGAAAACGACACAGATGCTTCACTCCTGAATCCTGCAGCTTGTTATGACTCAGGTTCAGATATTTCAGATGTGACGGGTTGGACTTCATAGCTGAACCCAGAGAATCACAGCTGATCTCTGACAAACTGCAGCGACTCAATCTGAAAAAAGAATCAAAGATGTGGATCAAAGCATTAATAATGAGTCAGATCCTGATCACTGATGTTCAGTCTAAAATGAGCAGAGTGACTTTGTGCTTGTGTTGTTGTGTCGTCATGATCTCAGCTTCTACACATCATTCACATGTCAGCACAACATTCATACACCTGTTGATGTCAGCAGTGATTCACAAGCTGCTGCTGGAACCGGAAGAAAAGCAGACATGTTGGATCAATGATTCTGGCTTAATGATTCTGATTCTTGTGATATTGTGAAGTGACGAATTGAAACCAACCAACACTGGACATTTTCTGCAGCTGCTTTACAAACATCAGTGAGAAATGCAGTGTGTAACTTGAGCAGGTTTCATCTTAGTCAACAAAGACTTTGATAACAACTCACTGAAATGAAGTAAAACTGCAGAAGAAGAATTTAATGAATGAGTTGCCAACCAGGATGGACCTGCCTGGTCCCACTGGGAACAAACACACACTTACTGACTGGCTCCTGTTTGGTGCCACCTTGTGTTTCTGTGCAGTGGTTGGGTTCTGATGAACTGGACTTTGTGTTGATGAACTGACTGTGTGGTGTTCACAGCTGGAAGGACCTGGGTTCAGCAGGAGCCTTTCTGTGTGGGTTCTGTTCTGGTTCTCCTGCCACAGTCCAAAGACCTGAATTTCGGCTGCTTAGCTGCTGACTCTGAGCTTCCGTAGGTCTGATTGTCTGTCTCTGTGTGTTGGACCTGTGATGGACTGGTGACTGGTCCAGACTAGACCCTGTCTCCTGCTGAGTGACAGCTGGGATCAGCTCCAGAGCCATGCAGACCCAAACAGGACAAGTTGTTGGGATGATGGATGTATAGATGCAGAGGGAACCACTGTGCAAACCAAGACTGGACCTTTGGACTGGGACCAGTTCTGCCAGTTTCATTAGTCTGTTATGAAATAACTTTAGGACTTTAGGGTTTCAGAAACAATTTGGGCTCCAAGTATAAAGAATATAGTTTTATATTGTTGTTTGTATTTTAATGTTTAATATTCATTCAGTGGAACCAAAGTGATCAAAATATATGTAACCCAAAAAAAAACAAACTATTGACTGTCAGGGGAGAAACCTGCTGGTTTCTTGAAGCAGAACCACACTCAGAACCTAGAACATAAAACAGTAACAGTCAGTGAACTGACCTCAGAGTCTCCAGTCGACAGTGTTATGGGAAAAATTGTCTCTTCCTTATTTTTATGTCTCTTCCTTATTTCTATGCATTTCTATGCAGTTATTATACGAGTTATGACTTATGTTCTGCAATTAATATCTTATGTTTTGTCTTACTGTATGCATTTGACATTTCACCTAGATTGTTCAATGGTTGTCTCTGCCTGATAGACTCTCAACTCTAGCTCCTAAACCCAAGGTCAGGGAGTTGTGTCTCTGTCTGTTGAGACTTGGTGCTCCTTTCTCACAGATAGTTGGACGTCAGCAATGCAGGTGTGAGAAAGTAAAAATCTTCACACACACTGCGACAGGGAGGAGATGGTGCATGTAATTTGATTGGGTTAGAAAGACATTCCACCCTAGTCGGACAGAGAAGCTAAAAGGCAGAAGCAACTTGAGGATGGTGGGCTCTTTGCATCACACCTTCGTGGTGTGTGCACTGATCTCCCCAGCTGGTTTTTTTTGGTTTGTTGATGTGCACGATCAACATCCATGCTTTTTATTTGCTTTCCCCATTATTTTTATTTTCTTTATTATTTCAATAAATCGCACAAAAGGACAACTCTCTCATCTACTTCTTTATGGAAAATTTCCACCACAGAAATTGGCGTTGTCGGCAGGATCCCGCGGCAGGTCGTCTGGACGGTGTGACCAGGGACGATAGTCCTGAGGACTAGGGTCGCTCAGCCTCCAAACCTCTACAGACATTCAGAGCTGGGAGGACTGCTCACCCGTCTGGATCGCCTCTGACGAGATCCACGAACTCAGATTGAAACTCAAATCCTAATTTGGCTCGGCTCGGTGAGAGAGATTCCTTTTGATTTGGGAAAAAAAAAAACAAAAAGAAAATATAACTAGGAAAAGAGATAATAATATTTCTAAAACGACTATGTGGCTGAAAACATCTAAAATATAATAATTAGGCCCAAACAAATTTTTTTAAATTAAAAAAATGTAATATTCGGGTAAAAATGAATTAGGTCAAAGTCTGCCCTGGTGGTCGAGACGGTGGTTGCTAAGGGTTGGCTCGTGGGACCGAGCTTGTTTTGTCTGTACTGAGGATACAGACCAGTGTGCAGATCTGAGCGCAGTCCAAAGGGAGTGGACAAGGAAATAAAAGACGGCTTCTGTAAGACGGAGCGCGTTTGCAGGGGGAAGTGGTTTTGAGATACGAGGGACCCGGGTCTTAGAGGGGCCTGACGGTGAGGGACCACTTCCGAGAACCCTGTCGCTGATCTGAGCGGTTCCCTTTCTACGGAGACGTCCGTGGAAGAGAAATTTCGAAAAAAGGTTCCGGCCGGAACACATAAAAATCTAAGGCAGAAAACCGCCGGGACTCTGAAAGATGGGTTCGGGGCGATCTAAGTCTCCACCACCAGACTGCAGCATTACAAAAGTAAAGGTAATTAAAAGTAAAAAGGTAAATATGGTTATTAGTGCGTTTCATGTTTCCATGAGTGGGAAACTGGTTATGGGTTCAAAAGGAGAATCACTTAGTGTAAAAGACATATGCACCTTTAAAAGAAAAATTAAATACAAAAGATGAGATTTGAAAAAGCAAAACTATCAAAACTAAAGCCCTAAAAGAAACAAAAGAGTGATGAAAGTAACGGAAAGAAAGGAGATAACAACTCTGGGGAAGAATTGTTTGCACTCTGCCACACCACACGCACACCACACACACATCATGTCAAGATCAAATGCTCCCACTGTTTCTGCTCTCTATTCTAATGCAGAACCGAGCGCGATGAGGGTAAATCCGGATCTGGACTCCTTTCCCACCATCAGCAGAAGAACCGAAGGAGAAGAAGCGCTAACCAACAACCAGAACAGGGTGGAAGCTCTGACACCACAGCAGCTGGAGGACACAGACCACAGCATGGACGCCTCACTGACTCCCACAACGTCTGCAGCCATCACGTTCTGGGCTCATCAGATGAACCAGCTACTACAAGCGTGTGTGTCTGACACAGACACCTGCTTATGACAATCAGCAAAGGAAAACAAGGACAGAGCAACAGCAGGGAAAACGTGCTCTGACACAGACACTGGTTGAAACAACAGGAGAGGCTTCAGACGTGATCGGCCCAAAAGAGCTGCATCTGAGGATCCAGGAAAGGTCTGTCATCGAGGAACAACTGTCCCATTGAAAGGCTTCACCCACTGGCGCTCACATCAGACTGATGGTTGGGGAAGGAGGAAGGTGACGGTTCCTTTTCACGTGACGTACAAGACGGTACCGCAAACACACACACACACACACACACATTCATACACGCAATGAAGAAACACGCTTACAGCTGATACACGCTCAAATTCATGTTCATGCTTATCTGCTCGCAATGAAGAATCGCTTTTTGCTTAAAAAAATCCCACAGAGTGATTTTAAAATGATGACAAACAGCTAAATGACAACTGCTGCATGACTTTACAGTCTGATGGGTTCAAACTATTTTAACTTGCAACAAATTCAGTAATAAAATCCTCTATGTTTCTAAAAGGGTTTGTGCACAATATAGGTTTGTCTGGCCAGACTAGAAGACTATAGGAAACAAAACAGACTATAGAGAAAACAAAACAGACGGTAGAAAAAGAAACAAAAAAACAGACTATAGGAAGACTGAGACTGACTGAAACAGACTATTAATGACTATTAAAGGGAAGACGACTATTAGAGAGAAGTAATAATAATTACTGTACGTACCAGACTATTAAAGAAAAACTTATTCTTTCACTGTCTTGTGCAACATCTGACAGCAAGACACCGTAACATTCATTTTTGCTTTCAAACTTGTGCCCAGTTAAATTTTTAGGAAGAGATCTCATGTAGTTTAGATATTTGATTGATTTCCACTCCAGACGGAGTGCAGGTTACATCTACAGACATTCTAAATAATCCCTCTTTTGTGGGTGTTAACTTCAGCTCAGCTGTGCTCTTATCATTGGCTGCTGAGGGGGGGCTGTAACTGAGGCCCTCACACAGGCTGCATCACAGCTTGTTTATGATTTCACACACACACACTGACAAACTGGCCTCAACTTCCCTCTTTTGGGATGAACACAGGTCTGCGCTTGCGATTTCTTTTACTAACGAACAAAAAGATTTTTGATGTTTATTCTACAGTTCCACACGTCCCTCTGTGAAAACATGATGGAGACAGACGCAGGACGTGGGTCCTTTCGTGAACAGATGTGAACGGGGTGGAGACTGGTGAACGACTTCTGACCCCATGTGACGTATTCACCTACTTTGCATACTTAAAAAAAAAAAACAAAAAAACTTTTTTTTATTCTGCCTGTCATGCACAACAAGCAGTGAACCTCCACATTCTAATGACACACTACATGTTTTTATTTTTATTTTTCAGAGGACGCTCTGAGCCAACACTCAGCCTTACAGGAAGCCCTGCTTCCCTGTGGCTCACACACAGACATGATGTAGGTTTGATCAGAGGATGTGAACCAGTGGTCATCACACCTAAATCTGACCACAGACCATGTAAACAACAACACCCTCTTAAAGGAGCCATAGATGGCGTTACTGCAGACACCACTAACCTACTGAAACATTGGATGCTACAGGCCACAAAGAGAGCCTGTCTAAATTACAGTTTGTTCAGACAAAGGTTATTTTTCTGGGTCATTGTAATTACAGCTGATGGCAAATCCATCTCACCCAACAGAGTTGAAGCAATTTGAAACCTGCCTAAACCGTGCACGTATAAACAGCTGATGTCTTTTCTAGGTTTTTGTTCTTATTGTAGGACTTTCGTTCCTAACTTTACTGTCTTTGAGGCCCCACTCAGGGTTCTGATGCAGACATCTTCATCGTCCACTTCTTGTCTCACGTGGACGTCTGAGGCTGAACAACGTTCACCGACCTCATGCTTGCTCTTCAGACGGCTCCTACTTTGGGTCTTTCTGATCTGACCCTACGCGACCTTTTACTCAAACAGTGCATGAAAGATCAGGTTGTACGACTTCTGTTCTTTTGTCCTCATACTGTCTTTGATTCTTTTGGAATAGATCACATCTTTCTACAGCCCGATGGCTTAGATGCAACACCACCTTGCTCAACATGCTGAAAATTACTATCAAGAGTCCGTCGTGAAGTCTGGCTCTTTGCTAAGACACTACTCTGCTCAGGCTGCAGAGTTGATCGCGTTGACTGAAGCTAGTAAACTAGCAGAAGGAGAGACTGTTACCATCTACACAGACTCCACAGATGCTTGTCACACGTTGGTTCTCTGTGGAAGCATGGGAAGCTTTGAAGTCTGATTGCAAACCTATCTTACATCATGATAAGGTTCTGCTTTGCTGGACGCTGTCCTGCTGCCTACAGCTAATGCTGTTTGTAACTGTCCGACTCTGACACTGACACCATCAGTGACGACTTTGTTTGTGCCGACATGCAGCTGCAGACGCTGCTGCGAAGGTCGCTGCCCAACAACCCCTCCCTCTCCTGATCCTCGTTTCTTCTCCTGATCCTTGTTTCCTCTCTCCAACTCTCTCTATCCTTTCCTTCCTCTCTCCCTGTGCTTTAAACATTTTCTACCTCACAGGAACGCAGACTCTGGCTGACGCATGGTTCCACCTGTAGCCATGGAGTCTGGTTTGGGCCTGATGACACGCCGTGCCGCCCAAACACCTTTTCCCCATAATTCAGATTTCCCAACAGGTGAAAGCAGGCGACAGGACCATTACACCATCCAACCAGGGCACTGGGTGATCGTTAAGGAGTTCAGGAGGAAGCACTGGAACTCCAAACGGTGGCGAGGCCACTTCCAGGTCCTTCTGACGACCCACACGGCTGTAAAGATCGCAGAGAGAGCGACTTGGATCCACTCCAGCCACCGCAGGAAGGTCCCGGATCCAACAGACGACCCTCCATCTACACCACACAAGAAAACCACCACTGACGAAAAGAATTGAGAAGAACGACCCTCGCTGTGCTCACACACGCACTGAGGCGAGGCTGCGTTGACCGTTCAGCTAAAGGTGTGAGCCAAGCGCCGCCTGAAGCTGCGCCGGTGAATCACACTATCAGATCATACATCTACACACACGCTCCTGAGAAAACACACACACGAGCAGCCTTGAGTTGCCGACGCTGGACGACGTGTAGACTCTTCACATCATGGGAGTGACAGTGACTCAGACGACATTGGGAGGAAACCTGGCGGTGATAACGAACCCCAAATGTCTCTGTGATCAGCTGATCACAACCGAAGAACCCCAACGAACAATCAATACTTCAACACACAGGTTGGAAACAATCTAACGCTACTGTTCAATAAGAAGAAGCAGATTGTTACAGACATCAATTGTAACCTTGTTGCGTTAGACATTTTATGTTACTCTGATTATTGCCTTGATCATATGATGTTTCCATGTAACTTTACACAATACTTTTGAATGAGAAAATTTCACATAATTCACAACACTGAGTTTAAATATCCTAAAGTTGACTTGGTGTTTAATTTGCTCACAATCACTTTATTCACTGCTACAATTAGTTCTATCCTTCATCTACAGATGAAAGACAACACAAGCGGAAAAACGCATCATCATTCTGGTTAAATCCCTGAATCTCGTATTCGCTCTAGGCCCAAATGTACAATTAAAGATCCGAAAGCATGAAATCTATCTGAAGATTATATGATACAGAACCCCACCGGAAACCTATGGCTATCATACATTAATTGTCTTTATTACATTACAATTGAATGGCCGTAGACACGTTGTTAGCAGAGAAAAGAGGCGTTTGTGTTATGTTTGGAGAGGCATGTTGTACTTACATCCTGAATAACACTGATTCTAATGGTATTGTGGCGAAGGCGCTACACGGCCTTCAGAATCTCAGCTAACTCTGGTATAGGTTCTTTCCCTTGGAAATTGGCTAGACGAAATGTCTGGAAAATGGAAATCTGTCCTCATGTCCACAGCTGTTTCCTTTATAATTGAGATGGCTGTGATTCTCTTGTTTGGTTTTTGCGTTATCCCACTGGTTAAAGGTCTCATCATGCGTGCGACCTCAGCAACACTCTCGTATGAGATGACACAATGCACTATGTTCAAAAACCCCAACTCTAATTTACTTAATGACTTTGACGATGGTCTTAGGCTATCTGATCACAAAATATAATCTGGTACAAATATGATTATGGACTTATTTTCTTCACATGCTCATACAGAGGTTATTCTTGTTTAACTACCCACCAAAACAGCTCCCAACCTTTTGTCCCTTAGTTACTTCCATTTTATGTGAAGGTGTTTTTTGAATCTTGATGAGTTAATACCCTTATTGTTTCATTTGCAAGGATCTTTTATTATTACAGAATGTTATGTTGACAATTTTTCTTCTTAGTGGTTGATTAATGTGTAATCAAAAGGGGGGAGTGTTATGGGAAAAATTGTCTCTTCCTTATTTTTATGTCTCTTCCTTATTTCTATGCATTTCTATGCAGTTATTATACGAGTTATGACTTATGTTCTGCAATTAATATCTTATGTTTTGTCTTACTGTATGCATTTGACATTTCACCTAGATTGTTCAATGGTTGTCTCTGCCTGATAGACTCTCAACTCTAGCTCCTAAACCCAAGGTCAGGGAGTTGTGTCTCTGTCTGTTGAGACTTGGTGCTCCTTTCTCACAGATAGTTGGACGTCAGCAATGCAGGTGTGAGAAAGTAAAAATCTTCACACACACTGCGACAGGGAGGAGATGGTGCATGTAATTTGATTGGGTTAGAAAGACATTCCACCCTAGTCGGACAGAGAAGCTAAAAGGCAGAAGCAACTTGAGGATCATGGGCTCTTTGCATCACACCTTCGTGGTGTGTGCACTGATCTCCCCAGCTGGTTTTTTGGTTTGTTGATGTGCACGATCAACATCCATGCTTTTTATTTGCTTTCCCCATTATTTTTATTTTCTTTATTATTTCAATAAATCGCACAAAAGGACAACTCTCTCATCTGCTTCTTTATGGAAAAATTTCCACCACAACAGTCACGACTCTCCAGAAAACGACAGAGATGCTTCACTCCTGAATCCTGCAGCTCGTTCCAGCTCAGGTCCAGTTCTTTCAGATGTGACGGGTTGGACTTAAGAGCTGAACCCAGAGAATCACAGCTGATCTCTGACAAAGTGCAGCTCATCAATCTGAGTAAAACGAAACAGTAGAAAACTAAGAGTGAGTTGAAACCATCCAGCGTCTCAATAAGACAAGAACCTAGACGGTCCAAACATCAGTAGTAACAAACAGTAGCAAGGACTCATTAATATTAATGACAACATGCTGCTGCTTCAGGAATCAATTAATAGAGTCAAACTGATGGAAAGAGTTAAACAAGCAGATCCAGAACGTCTCATCACGGAATCTTGGGTTTTGGCTCAGAACCAACATGATGAAGCCTTAGAAAAGTGTTGCAGCATCTGCTACTGATCATAGATTTGATGTTTTATGACTCATTAAACTTGGTTTTGCTTTTAAACTCAGTGATAAAATAAAATAAACGACTGAATCAAAAGAAAAAAACAGACTTTTCAATGAAGACCCTCAGGGTTCATCAGCAGAACATCAGCCTTGTGTGTCAGCACAACATTCACATCACATTAAGCTCATAGAACTAAAACATGGAGTCTGACCTCAGAGTCTCCAGTCGACAGTGACGACACTGACTGACATTTTTACTTCCTTTCAGTTATTGAACAGATAAACCTGATAAACCTGCTATAGTTTACATCACATTAAGCTCACACAGAACTAAAACATGGAGTCTGACCTCACAGTCTCCAGTTGACAGTCACGACTCTCCAGACAACGACACAGATGCTTCACTCCTGAATCCTGCAGCTTGTTGTCACTCAGGTCCAGATGTTTCAGATGTGACGGGTTGGACTCCAGAGCTGAACCCACAGAATCACAGCTGATCTCTGACAAATTGCACCAACTCAATCTGAATAAAGAATCAAAGATGTGGATCAAAGCATTAATAATGAGTCAGATTTGTCCTGATCACTGATGTTTAGTCTAAAATGAGCAGAGTGACTTTGTGCTTGTGTTGTTGTGTCGTCATGATCTCAGCTTCTACACATCATCCACATGTCAGCACAACATTCATACACCTGTTGATGTCAGCACTGATTCACAACCTGCTGCTGGAACCAATAAAAAAACAGACGTGTTGGATCAAAGACTTCATCTGGTTCCTTTCATTCATCGTCTTCTCTCTAAACCTGAACTGTTCTGTGTCGTCTGATGGAAAATGTTCAAACTAATGTTTGGATCAAACTACAAACTGACCATTGTTGATGAAGTGAATCATCTTTAGAACTGATCCCAGTCAGATGTTCTCTCCTCTGGTCCTACATGGAACCTAGAACCTTTGTAGCAACATGTCTGCAGCCTCATATTCATGCTCCTGTTTCCTGCTTGTGTCTCTACAAAGTGACATCATTGTCTGACAGGAAGCATCACACACAGGTTGAAGTGTCGCCTGTTGATGGAGACGAATCAGACGCCACTAAAGATCCTTCAAACATGTGGCGACATAATTTACTCTGGGTCTCTGCTGCTGTGTCACATTTAAAGTGACAGAAAAGACAAGACAGACACAAACTTCTGTTCATGAGCTTTATAGACTTTATAGAGTCACAAGAATTATACATCAATGATTCCTGCAGGTTTCTGAAACTAGTCTCTTTTGATTATAGATTCAAGTGGAGACGTTTGAAGCGACAAGCTGAAAAACTGCTGCTGAGAAACAAACCAGGAAAAACACTGACCTCAGAGTCTCCAGTCGACAGTGAGGACTCTCCAGTCCAGCACACAGAACCTTCACTGAGTCCTGCAGGTTGTTGTGACTCAGGTCCAGATGTGTCACATGTGACGGGTTGGATTTCAGAGCTGAGGCCACAACTTCACAGTGAGTCTTTGTGAGTCAACAGTCAGAAAGTCTGTGATGACAGAAAATATAAAGTCTATAAATGTGAACTGACTTCATGAATGTTGATGCTGAAGCAGCTGTAGCTCAGTTGGTCTCGTCCATCACAAAGTGTGGTGTGAACCTTGTGTCAATGTGATCAATGTGATGAAGAGCAGATAGTTTGGACACATCACTGGAATGTCACGGTGTCCAGATGTGGTGACAGGAAGCTGTGATGTGTGTTTAATGTGATGAGGCAGTAGCTGCTCTCATATCAACTGGATGTGTTGCTCTGTGTGACAACACAGATGAGAGCTCCACTCGTCCCCAGCTTTTTAGCTTTACATTAACGTTGGACTTAGTGAGCCGTTCTGCAGTTCCTCACAGCTGGAATCAGTCTCCGTCGTCCCTCCAGTGATGTGTTGTACTGGTTCAGGTCCAACTCATCCAGAACCTCCTCTGACATCTGCAGCATGTAGGCCAGAGCTGAGCACTGGATCAGAGAGAGTTCCTTCTCTGATCTGTTCTTTGACTTCAGGAACTCTTGGATCTGCTGATGGACTGAGTGGTCGTTCATCTCCATCAGACAGTGGAAGATGTTGATGCTTCTGTCTGGAGAGATTTTAAAACTGTTCATCTCCTTCAGGTTGTTGATGATTGTCTGGATGGTTCCTAGACTGGTCTCTGTGTGACCCAGCAAACCCTCTAAGATTCTCTGGTTGGACTCCAGACAGAGGCCATGAAGGAAGCGAACAAACAGGTCCAGGTGGCCACTTGGACTCTGGAGGGATTTAAACATGGTTCTACACAAGAACTCATCCAGAGATGAGGGACTTTTAGGATGAAGCTCATCACTGTGTTTTGATTTGATTGTTGTTGTTGATTGTTTTGAAATGTGATTTGTTTTACATACAAACAACTGTTTGATCGTGGTAAAGATTGATCCTCTGTGTTTGGATTCTTCTTCTCCTTCTTCTTCTTCTTGGAAGTTCTCCAGTTCCTCCCTCTTCCCATTGGTGCAACAGTGCATCAAGTAAACAGCAGCCAGAAACTCCTGAATGCTCAGATGAACAAAGCAGTAGACTGTTTTGTGGAAGATCACACTCTCTCTCCTGAAGATCTCTGTACAGACTCCTGAGTGAACCAAGGCCTCTGTGACGTCTAGACCACACTGCTCCAGGTCTTCTTGGTAAAACATGATGGTTCCTTCCTCCAGATGTTTGAACGCCAGCCTCCCCAGCTTCAGGAGAACTTCCCTGTCAGCCTCCGTCAGCTCCTGTGGACTGGTCTCATGTCCCTCATGGTACTTGTTCCTCTTCCTCTTGGTCAGGACCAGCAGGAAGTGTGAGTACAGGTCTGTCAGGGTCTTGGGCAGCTCTCCTCTCTGCTCTGTAGTCAACATGTGCTCCAGAACCGTAGCAGTGATCCAGCAGAACACTGGGATCTGACACATGATGTGGAGGCTCCTGTACGTCCTGACGTGTGAGATGATTCTGCTGGACAGCTGCTCGTGGCTGAATCTCCTCCTGAAGTACTCGTCCTTCTGGGCGTCGGTGAAGCCTCGTACTTCTGTGACCCTGTCCACACATGTAGGAGGGATCTGATGGGTCGCTGCGGGTCGGGAAGTGATCCAGACCAGAGCCGAGGGAAGCAGGTTCCCCTGGATGAGGTTGGTCAGCAGCACGTTGACCGATGACTTGTGTGTGACGTCAGACACAACCTTCCTGCGGCTGAAGTCCAGTGAAAGTCTGCTTTCATCGAGGCCGTCAAAGATGAACAGAAGCTTCAGGACAGCGAGCTGCTCTGCTGGGACCTTCTGGAGCTTTGGATGGAAAATATGGAGCAGCGTGAGAAGACTGTGCCGCTGATCTCTGATCAGGTTCAGCTCCCTGAACGACAGCAGAACCAGAACACTGAGGTCTGGGTTTTCCCGGCCCTCGGCCCAGTCCAGAGTGAACTTCTGCACCGAGAAGGTTTTTCCAACGCCAGCGACGCCGTTGGTCAGAACCAGTCTGATGGGTCTGTGTGGGTCAGAGGAGGCTTTAAAGATGTTGTGGACCTTGATGGGAGCCTCATGGAGGGTCTTCTTCTTGGAAGCTGTCTCCAACTGCCTCACCTCATGTTGGGTGTTCACCTCTTCACTCTGTCCCTCTGTGATGTAGAGCTCAGTGTAGATGCTGGTGAGGAGGACTCCACTTCCTGTTTCACCTTCAGTCACACGTTCACATCTGCTCCTCAGACTGAGCTTGTGTTCATCTAAAGCCTCCTGCAAAGCAGCATCTGCTGAAAGAAGAAGAAACAACAGAAACCCACTTGTTCTGTTTTTGTCAGAATAAATTTTAGAATTATGAAATATGAAGTCAGTCGGTCGAAACCATGACATCATCAGACACATTTTCAGTCTCACTTTGAACGGTGCTGGTCTGACGGCCCGTCTGCAGTCCAGTTCTGGTCCTGGATTGTTTCACACACTGAGGACAGGAAGAGTCTCCTGATGGTCCAGACTGGTCCCAGTATGAGGTGATGCACTGTCTGCAGAACCAGTGTCCACAGCTGCTAGAGACTGGATCCTTCAGAACCTCCTGACACACAGCACAGCAAGACGGCAGCTCCTCCACAGGAACACGACTCTTCTCTTTCTCTCTGTCAACACATCAGTACAGAAACAAACTGATGAGTCCAACACTGTAGAAGCTCAGATGGTCCAGAGACCAATAAACATGACCCACTGCTCTGTCTGGACTCAGCATCAGTGTGGTTTCTCTGGCTTCAACTCTCCTGCTGCACAAACACTAATCAGCTGCTCTTCTTTTCTTCTCACATTTGCTGATCTGCTGGGATTCATACACGGTCAGCACTTCCTGCAGCTCCTTCACAGTAAAAGCCTCTACTACAGACAGCAGCTTCTGAGCTTGGCTCTGCCAGGTCTGACTCGACTCTAAAGACTGTGGTAGAGCAGCATCTCACAGGTTCCTTCCTTTATGTTTTCTGTCCGTCTGTCAACTGTCAAATGGAGGAAAACATGTAGAACAATCATTGTGGAAAAGAGAAGTTGTCTAAATCTACATTGACCAGTTTCTGTTCCTGTTTGTCCAAACAGAATGTTTCCATCCACAGATGTTTGTTCTAGACCTGTAGGAACAGGTAGGAACTGTAGATCAGCTCTTAAACAGACCCGATGTGTAACTTGGGCAATGCAACAATTTGTTAGACTCTTCAATGTAAATCACCTACATTAAAGAAGAAATTTGTACTACATACACTATAGTGTTTGGGCATGGACAACATGGAAAACATTTTCTTAAAGAGTTGAATCTGTAACACAAAGCATAAACGTGAAGGAAAGCAAAACAAAACTATCTGCAGCTCAACCACGGAGGTAAATACAGTACTATGTGTGTACATTTAACTCAGTAAAGTTAAAACACTCACCTTATCACTGATATAGTGTGTTTGTCCATGTTATTATTCAGTTTGTTTGGAAGTTATGGGAAAACTACGAAACAAAACATTGCATACATAGAAAAAGCTTCGCCTAATAAAGATCGGTGTACTTTTACTGTAAAATTGAGTATTTATTAGTATTGTATACATACATAGTTTGGTTGACTGTTCCAGTTCTTGTTGTGTTATGTGGCTCTTTTATTTTGAAGCGCAGATATTTGCGTGACGTCAGGTGTGCTTCCGGGACCCGGGAGAAAGAGGCGTTTTTTGTTTTTTGTTCTGTAGTAATTCCGGGTGATTGAGGACTGTTGGAGACCTGTTGTCACCCCGTGTTGTAATAAAGAAAATAAAGGAGTGCTGTTCACACCGAGGCTCGTAACAGTATTTAAAACTACCATGTTATTCTGTAATACTGTATGGGCCTCACAGTAAACGTTGATGATTAATAACTTGACTTTGGTGCATAGTTCCAGGCCCAGACCACTGTCCCCATGTTCTACTAAAAGTGTACTATCACCCCACCAAGATCTACATACTTTTACTGTATAGTTTAGGATTTCTTAGTATTTAAAACTACCATGTCATACTGTAATACAGTCAACTTTGATCATTAATAACTTGACTTTGGTGCATAGTTCCGGGCTCAGACCACTTTCTCCTTGTTCTACTAGACGTGTACTATCTGTCAGGACTCGGGCAGGCGGCGGACCCACATGCACAGCACGAAGGCACGATTATGATAAAGCACAAGTTTATTTAGACAAAGCAGGGTCAGGCAGTCCAGGTCATACACGGAAGTGTTCAGTGAGCGGTAAACAAGGGAGCAGGCAATCTCTGATTGAATGTCCAGGCAGGGTTCGGTACACAAGCAGCTCAGCAAAAGTACAGGCAGGGATGAGACAAACTCACGGTCAGTAGCAGTCCAGGGTCGGCAGGATATATGAGGCAAGGCAAAACAGGAACGGGCACGAGGAGCACGGACACGGGACACGAAAACACGGGAAACACGGAACGCTCAGGAAACACGCGACACTGATGAAACACAAACGAAACTCGGACTCTCAAGAAACACGGAACACTGAGGAAACACGAATACACTCATGAAACTCGAATACAACAATCTGGCAAAGGACTATGGGAAACGGTGGTGGCTAAATACACAGAATGATTACATAATTACTGACAGGTGTGGATACTGGGAACAGGTAAGTGACAGCTGACAGAACAGGAAGTTTAACAAAATAAAACAGGACATGGCGTGACAACAGGAAACAACTAGAACAAAAACACAGATCATGACAGTACCCCCCCCCCTATGGCGCCTTCCACGGCGCCCACGGAAGCCCCCCCCCCAAACCAGGGCGGGCGGAGGGTGGTCCCAGGCGGAGGGACCGAATCCCTACCCCTCAAGGCACACGAGCAGGGTGGGTGGAGGGAGGACCGGAGGAGGGCCAAACAAGAGTCCACATAACAAAGTCCACGAACGGGGAAGACACGAAGTCCAGAGATTCCCTCACGGGGGTTGAGGGCGTGGCGAGATCCTGCTCCGCCGCCGCTGAGCCCGGGTGGCCCTCCTAGTGCCCTTGGGCTGGGCCGACGTCCCCGGGGACCACCCCGAATGGCGACGTCCTCCAGGCGGACGCCGATCCGAGATGCTGAAGAGTCGAGGCGGACGTCGCCGCAGGAGGCAGCGCCATCCACGCAGCAGGAGGCGCCGAGGGCGAGGCCACCAGTCCGGCAGCCGAGACAAGGACAAGGCAGGAACCGGAGACGTCCTCCTTGAACCACCGCGACGAGAGACAGGAACCAACGGCGTCCTCCTTGGACCACCGTGACGAGAGACAGGAACCAGCGGCGTCCTCCCTGGACCACCGCGACGAGAGACAGGAACCAGCGGCGTCCTCCTTGGACCACCGCGACGAGAGACAGGAACCAGCGGCGTCCTCCTTGGACCACCGCGACGAGAGACAGGAACCAGCGGCGTCCTCCTTGGACCACCGCGACGAGAGACAGGAACCAGCAGCGTCCTCCTTGGACCACCGCGACGAGAGACAGGTGCAGGTGCGGCCGGAGCCGAGCCGCCAGGAACCGATGCAGGTGCGGCCGGAGCCGAGCCGCCAGGAACCGATGCAGGTGCGGCCGGAGCCGAGCCGCCAGGAACCGATGCAGGTGCGGCCGTTCCAGTCCCTGTCGGCCATGTTGCGGCCGTTCCAGTCCCTGTCGGCCATGTTGCGGCCGTTCCAGTCCCTGTCGGCCATGTTGCGGCCGTTCCAGTCCCTGTCGGCCATGTTGCGGCCGTTCCAGTCCCTGTCGGCCATGTTGACGCCGTTCCAGTCCCTGTCGGCCATGTTGACGCCGTTCCAGTCCCTGTCGGCCATGTTGACGCCGTTCCAGTCCCTGTCGGCCATGTTGACGCCGTTCCAGTCCCTGTCGATCCGTTAGGGGTCGTTCTTGTTCCTGTCGGCCATGTTGCGGCCGTTCCTGTTCCTGTCGGCCAAGTAGATGCCGTTCCTGTTCCTGTCGGCCAAGTAGATGCTGTTCCAGTTCCTGTCGGCCAAGTAGATGCCGTTCCAGTTCCTGTCCCTGTCGGCCAAGTAGATGCCGTTCCAGTTCCTGTCCCTGTCGGCCAAGTAGATGCCGTTCCAGTTCCTGTCCCTGTCGGCCAAGTTGAGGTCGTTCCAGTTCCTGTCCCTGTCGGCCAAGTTGAGGGCGTTCCCGTCGGCCAAGTTGAGGGCGTTCCCGTCGGCCAAGTTGAGGGCGTTCCCGTCGGCCAAGTTGAGGGCGTTCCTGTCTCTGGTCCCGTTCCTGTCGGCCCTGTAGCGGTCGTTCCAGTCCCCGTCACCCTCGGAGCCGCAGCGCCAGCTGCAGTTCCTGCGCACCTCCAGGAGGAGGTCGCGCCAGCTGCAGTTCCTGCGCACCTCCAGGAGGAGGTCGCGCCAGCTGCAGTTCCTGCGCACCTCCAGGAGGAGGTCGCGCCAGCTGCAGTTCCTGCGCACCTCCAGGAGGAGGTCGCGCCAGTTGCAGTTCCTGCGCACCTCCAGGAGGAGGTCGCGCCAGTTGCAGTTCCTGCGCACCTCCAGGAGGAGGTCGCGCCGGCCGCAGCTCCGGCCGCACCTGCATCGGTTCCTGGCGGCTCGGCTCCGGCCGCACCTGCATCGGTTCCTGGCGGCTCGGCTGAACTGGACTCGACTGGACTGAGACCTGGACTGGGCTCGACTGGAGCGGGGCTCGGCTGAACTGGACTCGGCTGGACCAGAGCGTGACTCGACTGGACTGGGCTCGACTGGACTGGGCTCGACTGGACTGGGCTCGACTGGACCGAAACCTGGACTGGGCTCGACTGGACCGAAACCTGGGCTGGGCTCGGCTGAACTGGAGACTGAACAGGGCTCGGCTGAACTGGAGACTGAACAGGGCTCGGCGGAACTGGAGACTGGACCGGGCTCGGCTGGACTGGAGACTGAACCGGGCTCGGCTGGACTGGAGACTGAACCGGGCTCGGCTGGACTGGGGACTGGGCAGCACGCGGCTGAACTGGGGACTGGGCAGCACGCGGCTGAACTGGGGACTGGGCAGCACGCGGCTGAACTGGGGACTGGGCAGCACGCGGCTGAACTGGGGACTGGGCAGCACGCGGCTGAACTGGGGACTGGGCAGCACGCGGCTGAACTGGGGACTGGGCAGCACGCGGCTGAACTGGGGACTGGGCAGCACGCGGCTGAACTGGGGACTGGGCAGCACGCGGCTGAACTGGGGACTGGGCAACACACGGCTGAACTGGGGACTGGGCAACACACGGCTGAACTGGGGGCTGGGCAAAACACGGCTGAGCTGGGGACTGGGCAAAACACGGCCGAGCTGGGGACTGGGCTAAACACGACTGAGCTGGCGACTGGGCTAAACACGACTGAGCTGGAGACTGGGCTAAACACGACTGAGCTGGAGACTGAGCAGCGCGCGCCTGAACTGGAGAATGAACAGCGCGCGGCTGGACTGGAGACTGAGGACCGCGTGAGAGCAGGAAATCCTCCCAGGGAAACAACCATGGAGCTGGGCAGGTTGGTGCAGGCACGACGATCCGACGGGGCGGGAAGGAGGAAACCGGCGGTGCGACCGGCGTTGGCATGGTGCAGAGCGCGTCGCTTAACTCGTCAAACTTCGCGCACAGTCGCTTATAGAGGTGATGAACACTGGGGTGATCTAACGCGGTGTCATCGTCCTCCAGCGTCACTATTGCCACCTCCACGGCGCTGCGCTGATCCTCCGGGTTACTAGCCCGGCGGTAATCCTCCGCGAGGATCTTGAAATAACCATGTAGGTCGTTGGGTAGCTCGGCGCAGGTGAAGTCCATGCTTCCGCGGGAGGGTAATATTCGTCGTAAAAAACAAGGGGAAAAAACAGTCACTGACCTGACCGGGGGCTAAGTGCTGGCTGGGTCCAAGTTTGGCCAGATTGTTCTGTCAGGACTCGGGCAGGCGGCGGACCCACATGCACAGCACGAAGGCACGATTATGATAAAGCACAAGTTTATTTAGACAAAGCAGGGTCAGGCAGTCCAGGTCATACACGGAAGTGTTCAGTGAGCGGTAAACAAGGGAGCAGGCAATCTCTGATTGAATGTCCAGGCAGGGTTCGGTACACAAGCAGCTCAGCAAAAGTACAGGCAGGGATGAGACAAACTCACGGTCAGTAGCAGTCCAGGGTCGGCAGGATACATGAGGCAAGGCAAAACAGGAACGGGCACGAGGAGCACGGACACGGGACACGAAAACACGGGAAACACGGAACGCTCAGGAAACACGCGACACTGATGAAACACGAACGAAACTCGGACTCTCAAGAAACACGGAACACTGAGGAAACACGAATACACTCATGAAACTCGAATACAACAATCTGGCAAAGGACTATGGGAAACGGTGGTGGCTAAATACACAGAATGATTACATAATTACTGACAGGTGTGGATACTGGGAACAGGTAAGTGACAGCTGACAGAACAGGAAGTTTAACAAAATAAAACAGGACATGGCGTGACAACAGGAAACAACTAGAACAAAAACACAGATCATGACACTATCACCCCACAAAGATCTGTTTGCTTTTACTGTATAGTTTAGGATTTATTAATATTTAAAGCCACAATACCAACTACAAACAGTGTAGTGTTTAACTATGTATTGTTTTAAGTCTGTATTGCAAAGAGAGGATAATTGCATTAAATCTAATACTGAATATGTTGTTATATACATTTTGTATGTACATTTTAGTGTTCAACACTAAATATTGTAATGTGCAAAAACGGAGACGGCAATAACTATGATAAAACAAACTCCATCCTTTAGGTGGCCTGGTAGCTCAGCTGGTAGAATGTTACAGTAGATCGGCTTCGGGAAGGCAAAAAGGTCTGCGGTTCAAAAATGCAGAGAGCCCCACTGTGGGACTAATAAGGGACTTTCCTTACCTCCGGTGTCCAGCACCGGGTTTGGGGATTACCACCACGACAGGCACCGGAGACCTTGCGTCCACAGCCTCTGGCCTAGGGTGTACCGCTCAACCTCCTGCACAAGCTCAAGCTCCCCCCCAGTGACGTAACAGTCCATGTTTCGATAGCCAGAATGGTTGTCCTGAGATTGGGTCGCCGAGGCTCTCGCATTCGACTGTTGACCAACACTGGGTTTGGCTCGAGGGTTAGTTCTTAGTCTGGCCCGTGGCCCAGGACCTGTTTGCCTTGGGAGACCCTACCAGGGACATTTAGCCCCCGACAACATAGCTCCCGGGTCATTCGGGCACACAAACTCCTCCACCATGTTAATGTATGTTTCACACAAAAATATTCAGTTTTTGACTGTTCCATGACTTATATACTATATTAAACAATAAACATTTAGTTTTGAATTTTAAAAGTCACACTTTGGAGTCCTAACAGATGCTAATAAAAGGATTTAATGTGTGTATGCCTAGCCTTACTTGCAGTTCTTTATATGAAAAGGTGACGTATAATCTGGGCCTGGCATTATGCACTAAAGTCAAGTTATTAATCATCAAAGTTAACTATAAGGCCCATATGGTATTACAGTATGAAATTGTATGTTTGAATACTAATAAATCCTAAGCCATACAGTAAAAGTACACAAATCTTTGTGGGATTATAGTACACCTCTAGTAGAACGAGAAGAAAGTGGTCTGGGTCTGGAAATATGCACCAAAGTCAAGTTATTAATTATCAAAGTTGACTTTATTACAGTATGACATAATACTTTCAAGTACTGCAAAGACCTAAACTGTACAGTAAAAATACACAGATCTTTGTGGGGTGATAGTACACTTCTAGCAGAACAAGGAGAAAGTGGTCTGAGCCCGGAACTATTTACCAAAGTGAAGTTATTAATCATCAAAGTTGACTATAATGCCCATACAGTATTAGAGTATGATATTGTAGGTTTAAATAATAATGAATCCTAACTACTCAGTAAATATACACAGATCTTTGTGGGGTGATAGTACACTTCTAGCAGAACAAGGAGAAAGTGGTCTGAGCCCGGAACTATGCATCAAAGTCAAGTTATTAATCATCAAAGTTGACTGTATTACAGTGTGACGATTTCAACCCAACTGTGTCATAGTTGCTCAGTGATTCATGAGGATTCGAGTTCGCCATCTCTACTGTATCGTAGCCAAGCCTGATAGATGTGTTGCCAACCTGCTAGCCTTTGTTTCTTCCCCTTGCCTGCTCCTTACCTGTACCTCTGCCGATCGTCGTCCCGTGTACTGAGCCCCAACACAACGACCTGCCATTAAACCTGTTTCACACCTACCTGAATGTCTCAGCGCTGCGCATGTGGTTCCGCCATATCCGAGTTTTTTGACACTCCCATATCTGTATTCCTCTTCACACACACACACACACACACACACACACACACACACACACACACACACACACACACACACACACACACACACACACACACACACACACACACACACACACACACATATACTGTATATACAACAAGACAAGAACATGAAGAGCAAAGTCTTATAAGAGGAAGCTTTATTATTAAGTGCTTTGTAAGTGAGAATAATTTTGGAATTCTGTTAAAGGAGACAATGTAGCGAAGATAATGTAGGAAATATAATCTTTCTTACACTTTTTATTAATCACTTGTTTTAAGAAACTATTTTCCACTCAGTCTTCATCATCACTTTCCAGCATAGCATCAGACACATCTAGCAAATTTGTAAACCTGTTCTCATTAGATTACAGTTTTTATCAGTCGCTTTGACGCAGCCGTCCAATAAAACTCCACATTTTTTTGACAGTTCACACACAGGTCTAAAGAGCAACTCCAATGTCATCACGACATGCTTTGTTTGCAAAAGGCTCTAACTGTGTCAAAACATTGAAAATATGCTTCAAAACATAATTTTGCCTTCAATCAATACAACCTACAACCAAGTACATGAACACGTCCAATCAGTCATAACACAGTGGTCAGCAAAATACAAACCACTTCATTGATCGACATTGGAGCCTGTTGCTATTTGCTGACTTTGTACTTTAGGTCAAATTTACCTTTTATGCAAAGAATTTGATCCAGATAAAGAAATGTTTTAATGCAGTTTTTTATTAAATCCATGATATTCATTTTTTAAACTGAAAATTGAAATTGAAAACTGAAATATTGTAACATGTAAACCAAAACATATAAGACATGGCTGCTATTGATAATGAGTCTCCTCTGTCTTGATGATGGAGCCACAGAGCCTCATCTACATCACATTCAATATTCTCCCTTGCAATGCACCTACTGTAGGGAAAAATCTTCTTGCATGCCTTATCCAACCTTGACATTCATCTGCATCTATTTGTTGTGCAGCAGCAGTCATTGCATTTAGCAGGGACATTTGTTCATGGGGATGGTGATCGTAAACTTTACACCTCCAAGCACTGAAGAAATCCTCTATGGGGTTCAAAAATGGTGAATATGCTCAGAGAAACAGCATCATCATACTCCAAACCACTCACTAACAAGGCGATGGTAGTGGAACGCCACATTGTCCCAGATAATGATGAAGAGTGGCATCCCAGATCTCAGCAGCCCTCGCTCCTACGGTAGATCAGCCTGTCATGAAGTACAGTCAGGAATGATATGATGGGAATACGGCACAGAACACCATCATTTGAGAAGGCAGCACACATGGTTATGTTGCCACCTGTCTGTCCTGGAATTGTCCAGGATTGGTTCAACAACCATAGGCAGTTCACAGTTTTATACCTGCCCCATTACAGCCCCTTCCTAAATGCAACTGAGGCGGTGGAAAGTATATGATCAGCAACCATACACCCATATGACTCTCCTGCAGTGGAAGAGGCATGCGAAGACATGGGTGGATTTCACCGTTGAGGTGGATTCGACAAACAAGGCCATATTTTCCCCCGATGCCCATGAGCTCATCGCCTGAGATGTGCATAAGGTCTTATGGCCAGACCCACAAAACAAAGGATCCATAAGCCCCCCCCCCCACAACACACACATAGTGTTTCTCCTTCTCCTCCTCCTCTCCTCCTTCTCTTCTCGTCTGTTCCGTTTGCTGATACATTTCTGTAAGAATGTTTGTTTTGTGTGTGAAAACTATTGTTTGAATACTGCAGAAAGGTTACGTCTGAGTTTCATGGTAGAATTCTGAGCAAATAAGAATTAAAATTGTAAACAAAAAGACTGCAGTGTTTTATGTAAAGTTCCTCAGTGTGTTGCTGGTGATGTGAAAGGGTGATTCAAATGGAGTTGTGTGTAAGGTTTTGTTGCAAAAATTTGATTGTGTGTTAAGTGTTAAGTTTTGATTATAGTGTTTCATTTTGTTAAAGATGTGAGTTGTTAAACTCCAAGTGCTTATGTCTGATTGATTTGTGTGTAGTGTTTTACTGTTTTTGCCTATTGATTACATTATTACACCCGTTTTGCAAAATAGCAGTAGTGCTGAGGCTCAGACTGTTTGGTTTTGTGTTTGTTGTGCAGGTGTTTTCAGGTGTGTTTGTGAGTGACTACAGTTGCCAGATGAGCACAGCTTATTGAACAGTTTTTTCCCAATGATAACAGATGGTTTTGGTTTTGAACAAAGTGTCTTATGTAAGAAAATTTGTGTAGTGTTTCGCAATAAGCGTGTTACAAAAATGAAATCAAAGTGCAAAATTGAAATTGTGGTTAAGCTATGGTTAACATCATAACATAGCATGGCATTGCTAATAGTCTGCTGTCGGCTAACATGCTACATTGACGTATGATAGAAACACCAGTTTAACGTTCGCACAACTGCATCACCTCCGCAAATCACGAGAGTAACGTCACTCTCCATACACATGAATAAGAGCCGTCATGTCTGTCTGATCATTAAATATAATTAAAGTCATCAGTCAGTGGACTAGCTTGTTGCTGCTTGTGGAGCTTTCAGGATCTGCTGAACTGATCTGCGACGACTTCCTTGTTCATTAGTCAATGAGAGCGTGGAGGCAAATTAAGGTCACGTTAGTTTACTTGTAAATTTAGCCACGATTTGTGCGTAATTTTAACGCCCCAAATTGTAAGTGTAAGCATAGTATAGTCACAAATCTGGTTACGCACGCACAGATCGGTTTACGTGTGTGTGTGTGTGTGTCTGTGCGTACAGTCTGGAGCCGCTGTTCCGTCAGCGGGGGACATTGAAACTCCTGCAAATCATGCTAAGAGCAATAATAAATAGATCCAACTGTAAGCTTTAAGTCAGATACAATAAAAATATCATTTAAATGTAATGAGATAAAATTAATATAGAGAAAATAGGAACAATTAGTTTGTCCTTTATTTGAATATTAGCGCCCCCTCCTGGCCAAATAAACTTTCTAACTGTAACCAACCTCTGAGTATAGGTTGGGATGCATTCAGGGACCTGAGGGATCCTAAATGCGTCACAGTGAAGAACAGCCTCTCTGTGAAAGAGGAAAACATGCTTAGTTGTTCATGCTTTTCATAAAATTGAAATAAAAAGTTTATCTGATCATAAAGATGTCAGCAGCAGGGAATGGTTCTAAAATGCCACACTATCAAATCTCTCCTGACCAACAACCAGGACAAACAAACTCAGCTTGTTCATAGGCTTTCAGAAAGAAAACTGGAGAATGAATTGTGAGCTCTGATGTACCTCAGGCTGGAGTAAATGGAACAATCAAAGTGATGAGGTGCTGAACAAACTTATCAGTAACACTGATCACTGCTATCATCACTTTAGTCAACGTCCCAAATAGCATTTCTGGGCTACTTGAAATGATAGAGTATCTGCCATGTAGAAACAGGAAAGCTGACAAACTGAATGGTTTCCCTCATGAGCGTGTTGGAGAATATCCCCATGAAAATAACTGCTGCAGTGATTACTGAGCTTCATATGAAACATTTCTGCAGTGTCCTTAAGGTCAACATTACATTTTGAGTTTGTCAAGAGCACATACACCAAAGCAGCTTTTATCTCGCTGGTACTTGAAGTGTCACCTCGGACACCAGGGATAAACTGGTGTGACGGCATCGAGATCATCAAGGGACTGAAACCACATGAGACACCACAAATATGAAGAGGAAGTAGGAGGCCTTTCTGTGCTGCACAGTGATGTAAAAGTTGTTTGTCTTCCAAGAGGCAACTCTAACGATGGAAGAAAGCTACGAAAGGCGAAGCACTGGCTCAAAACTGCTGAAAAGATTTATCTGGAAAGTTGGTGGAATAAAAAATGCCAACATCACTAAGATCTGAGAAGTGATTCAGCCTGGACCCAGACCACTGTATGAGGGCAGAGCTGGGCTCTAGCTTCTTTTCAGACAACACATGCTTTGAAAGCCATTGATATTATGAAGAAAGAAGTGATCTGGTAGATTTTATCACTGATGAAGAACGCTGCATTTTCATTTTCATTATAATGTGCTGGACAGTGTACAAATATGTAAATATGCTTTATTAACCATGTTCTTTTAAACAATAGCATGATTAATTTCAACCTGAATAGAAGAAGAAAAGACTCACTTTCCCATTAATCCCCCCACTCTCGCCTTCCCCACCACCACCTCTCCCATCATCCCAATAAGCAATAAGCAGGGCAGATTAAACCAAAATCACTCCTTTTGACAATTGTCAAAAACAGCAAACCAGGAGGCCTAAAAATTAACACGTAGCGAAGCACAGCAAATACATGGCCTGACAAAAAGGTGGGAGAGGTGTGTCCAGGTGTGGTCCAGAACAGGAGGTGTGTCTATGGCAAGAAAGCCAAAGAAACAGCAGGATCCTGACATCCTACTTCCTCCTTACACCACATTTTACCTTTCCCATCACTAAGATTTGTGTGTCTGTGTAAGGGCAAGTACTTCTGGAAGAAGTTCATGCATGGGCAGCAGACTACAACTCTCATCTCCCACTTCAAGACCTGAAACCTCCCCATCATGTGTCACATTCCAGTCTTCTGCTGCATCAGTGCTACGGTTCTGGAGGATCAGAGAGGGAGGAGAGCAGCCCAGGACCCTGACTGGGAGGCACATTCACATCCTGGTTGTTCTGAACATCAAGTATGATGGAGGAGCAGAGACAGATAATGTAATCAACCAGTTTTTGTGATGCCCTGCAACCTCCTTATGTGCATTTGTTCTGGTCTGAGCTGTAGGTGGTGGAGGATAAGAACAGGGCAAGACGCATATAACCTATATACCTACTGTTCATATTTCAAATGGCAGCAAGTGGCAGAAAGTATTAAGAAACCAGAAGAAAGACTACAGACAGAGATGTGCAGCTCTTCAGGTGGAGCAGATGTTTAAAGACTCTTTAAAGGGAGCGAGGTTCTGGCCAAACATATTGATCCATAGAATAAACAGGACAATAGGGGGAGACAGAAACCACTCTATTACACTCCTCCCATCTGTTTATCACCAGACTGATAACACGTCTATATCAATACAGAAAAAAGATACTGAGCCACACTCTGATATGAACTCAAATTAGTATTTGAATTATATTTTAGCTTAAATCGCGACACGGATGAGATGGTGCATGTAGTTTGATTGGGCTACACAGACGTTCCACCGTAGTCAGACAGAGGGGTTAAAAGGCAGAAGCATCGTGAGGACTGTGGGCTCTTTGCATCACACCTTCGTGGTGTGAACCAAAACCAAAAACCAGCAGGGGAGATCCCCCTGCTGGTTTTTGGTTTGTTGATGTGCACGATCACCATCCATGCTTTTGACTCTTTCATCTGCCTCTTTATGGGAAGTTTCCACCATAACGGTTAACGTGTGGACCCACATGCACAGCTCAGAAACGAAAGGTAAGTAAAAAGGTGGATTTAATGGCACAAACAGGTCCAATATACAGACATTGGTCGGTACACAGATAGGTCATAGGCAGCAGTACAGACAAGGATAAGGCAGGCGCATGTCAAAGGCAGGCAATGGTCAAAACTCACACAGACTGACAGGATAAACAAGGGCTGGGCTGGAGACGTGGTCTGGTACAAAACAGGATCAAAAGCACAGCAAGGTATCAAATAAGAACGCTGGAAAGAGGTGAAACACGCAACAATCTGGCAGTGGTTCAGGTGAATATTGGAGCCTAAATAACAAGAGACTAATGATGAATTAACTGCAGCTGGAGTAGTCACATAACTGAAGGTAAGTGACGGAAGTGGTGGAAGTAGCTGGGAAACAGTTTGTGAGTCTGGTGTTGTGACAGTCTTGACCTGTGGGGGCATTTGCTTCGTTCAACAGTGGATGGTTGGACCCTGGATGGACTCGTGAATTATTTTTCATAAATTGTACAGCAGGACTCTAAGCCTTCGTCTTGTGATTTCATAGGCAATTTCACCACCCACATACAGCTGGTTAAGAAAAAAATAAGCAATGTGTCTCAGACGCTACATGTCACTGCAGAATGAAGCTGGATGTGATTCTAGTTCTATTGGTTTTATACAATTGAAAATACTGAAGAATAAAAATGTTCCTCTTGGTTCCTGGTCCTGAGTGTTCCATGTTTTTAGTATTACACTGCCAGACGCCATAAACAGGGTCAGAAACCTAAAAATCAACAGTAAAAGAACCCCAGTCTCAGGGAGGTGGAACTGCAGACCCTCTGCTACATGGAGAAATAGATTCACTGTAGAAGAATAGGCCAAAGTATTTTTATTCAGTATTAATTTAGACTAAAATCATGTGAACAAAAAGGGTCTAAGGAAACAGGAAATATTTGTAGGTTGTGCTTAAAATTCATTACTGAGCCAAATAGATTTGGTAAAGAATCCAACTCCCTCCACAGGTGAACACAGCACAGGAGTACATGTAGGTGGGTCTGGATCAGGACCTAGTGGGTCAGTACCACTAGAGCCTCTGTGGGGTTTTAGGGCTCCTCTCTAGAAATGAGAGCCATCTAGTGGCCTGATGGAGTATTTACCCCTGACGCTGCTTATTACACCATAACACAAAGTAAAGGCACTTGGTCACAATGTAATGACAGACTAACTTTAGCAGCTATTAAATGTTAGTCATGAACCTGCAGACTGATCCATGATCTTTGATAGAGACAACATTCTCTGACCAGGGTTTCCATTAGAGAAGCAGAGCCGTCAGCCTGGTCTCGCTTTGATCTGATTGGGGCAATGGTTCTAGAAGCTAAAGTCCATTTGTTATCCTTCAGCTCTTTGAACCCAGGATGGTTAGAAAACCACAAAGCTCCAGCTGGTAGAAAGTCCTCAGTCACTGACCTCTAGAGGAGCCTGAAGAAGAATTACAGTCAACACTGTCCACGATTTCTAACTACTGCACCACACGCTTCATCTCTCACATGATCCTGGTGGACTGGACACAGAGCAACTAGTCTCAGATCAGTTCACACACAGTTGTCTCCACTGGTTCTGGTTCTTCTGTCAGTCAGTTGGGGATGAAGATCTGCTCCCAGTAACATGGACCAGTAAGAAACTCTACACACACACACTGCTGCTGCTTCTACAACTGGATCATCTCCAGCTGCAGAGAGAATGAGAGAGCAGATCAGTGAGTGTCTACAGAGACTCCCTTCATCATCTATCACAATCCAGGACAAAGAGCAGCAGGACTTCAGTCGTGTTCAGAGCAGAAGTGGAGCAGCTTCCTTTCACCTCATCTTAACGTCTAGACTGAAGCATCAAGTCTGCTGGCTCTGCACATTTCACTCCAGTGCACAGTGAAACAAACTGCTGAGTCATGGCTTCAGAGACGACTTCCTGTTGGTCCATTACAGACAGAGTCGCTGTGTGGTGACCAACATCTCCTCTGCTTTGAAACATCAGCTGACACAGAAACATGAGAAGCTTTGGAGCAAACTAATGACAGAAGGACACAGACACAGATGTGATGACTGGACTTCAGCAGAGGTTCTGCTCTGGACCAGCACCACATGGTTACTACATGGAACCATGGTTCTATCAGCCAGACTGATAGAACCACACTGGATCTCTGCTGTGACACTAACTGGGTTTAGTCCAATACAGACTCCAACCTCTACTGACCTTAGAGTCTGCAGTCGACAGTCTGGACTCTGCTGCAGGTCACAAAGAGGCTTCACTGATGAATCCTTCAGCTTGTTACCACTCAGGTCCAGTTCTATCAGAAGTGACGGGTTGGACTTCAGAGCTGAACCCAGAGAATCACAGCTGATCTCTGACAAACAGCAGCTTCTCAATCTGAATAAAGAATCAAAGATGAAATAGTAGAAAAGAAAGAGTCAGTTGAAACCATTCAGTGTCTCATGGTGTCGTCATGATTTTCTCATCAACATCTTGATGTTGTCTTGATTGTGCCTTTATTGTGAGTTATTGGTTTATTCCATGTGGTCTTGATGGAGACAGAACCAACAACAGGATCTTGACTGAAATGTTTCTGTCTAAACTCTGATAAACACCAGTGAACTTTAGGCTTCGTCACCAGCAGAGAACAGAGACACTGACTCCACACATGCTTTAGTGTGGACCAAAGCGTCTCCATAGGATCCAAGCTGTCAGTGACCTTTGACCTTCTTCACTCCTCTGGAACAGCTGTGCTTCCTGCTGCAGGTGATGGTGGTTCTGTGATGCTGCTAGGATTCATTTCCTCTTCTCTGCTCCTCCTCCAATCAAACATCATTCACTGTCTGTGGTGTTTGATGATCATTAATGAGCTTCACTCAACTATTTAGTTCTGTGTTCTGTTCTGAAGCTGCTGCTGATTCTCTCCTGCTTCTATTTGCTCCAAGCAGATTCTCTGTAGCTGCTTTATACAAGTGTCTTCATTTAGTCTCAGTCAGTTCAGTCACAATCAAACATCAAACATTTAAATTGCATTTTCTCTTTTAAACCATTGTTACAATTACTGACATTTTTACTTCGTTCCTTTCAGTTATTGAACATGTTACGAACTCGCCCCGTTGGTTCCGAACCGGCGGGGTTTGACAGGGAACCTACTAAACTCCTCCCGTCAGTTCCGAACCGGCAGGGCTTGACGGAACCCTGGGGCAGGAGAGGGAATGTGGTGGAGAGAGACGGTGACAGCACCCGCTCCAAGCGGGGAGAACTACACCTCACGGAGCCGGGAGGAGATCACGCTCACACTGAGCGGAGGCTTCAGGCACCACGGCCGACGTGCTTCCAGCACACAGCTCTCTGTGTAATCCCTCACACAGACACCTGGCCGCAACCGGCAGACCAGGTCGCAGGGAACACAGGAGAGGGGGGAGACCCCAAATGCACGACCCAACACAGAAGGTAAAATTAACATAAAAAGGTTTATTTAAATACAACAAAAACTCACTGCACAGCAGGACTCAGTTCAACAAAAAAGGAAGAACTAAAATCACTGCAATGCAGGTAAACGTTTAACAACCTAAACTCACTACCCAAATTAAACGCTCCGTACACTACGGGCAGACTCCTAAACATGAACACGAAACATAACACAGGACCACTAAAACACACAGCACTGTCTAACAGGCATAAACAAAACACGCTCCGTAACACGGGCAAAACCTAAACATGAAACATAAGACACTCACAAAACTTACGTGGAGAGACAGGACAAACCAAAACCCGAACTCCTTTGCATTAGCTCTCCTTAAGCGTAACAATGGGGGTAGCATCCAGCTACGCCGAGTGTACACACCAACGGTGTCTTAACAAAAGGACATCCCTTAAAGGAGTCATATCATGCTTTTCATTCTAAAAAATATTAGACTTTAATGTCTCAGTAAGGTCTCTGTAAATTTTCATCCCATAAAACCCTGTAGATCGTCCACACTGCCCCTGTCAATGTGTGGTTTTCACTCTCCATCAGCAAACGCTGTGTTTTCTGGGCGTGTCGCAAGCGAAGCTGCTCGCCACACCTCTGTGCGGAAGCGCATACCTTTTTTGTTGTTGTTTTTTTTTTTTAATTGGCTCCATGGATACGAGCCACCGCACGGTTAGGATACAATAGGTGGCAGTAGTGCGACATTGAGAATGCAATCCACCGCAATCCTCCACAGAAGAAGAAGACCCACTACAGGACTGCACGACATTAGTCAGCTGATTCGTAGCGTAGTAGAACCATACGTCTACGATCCCGAATCTGACCCTGAAGCTGAAGAGGAGGCTGTTGAAGTCGCCACATTTCGGCTGATGCAAGATGTGTCTCATTGGTAATGTCGCATTTACTTTAAAGGAGTCATATCATGCTTTTCATTCTAAAAAATATTAGACTTTAATGTCTCAGTAAGGTCTCTGTAAATTTTCATCCCATAAAACCCTGTAGATCGTCCACACTGCCCCTGTCAATGTGTGGTTTTCACTCTCCATCAGCAAACGCTGTGTTTTCTGGGCGTGTCGCAAGCGAAGCTGCTCGCCACACCTCTGTGCGGAAGCGCATACCTTTTTTGTTGTTGTTTTTTTTTTTTAATTGGCTCCATGGATACGAGCCACCGCACGGTTAGGATACAATAGGTGGCAGTAGTGCGACATTGAGAATGCAATCCACCGCAATCCTCCACAGAAGAAGAAGACCCACTACAGGACTGCACGACATTAGTCAGCTGATTCGTAGCGTAGTAGAACCATACGTCTACGATCCCGAATCTGACCCTGAAGCTGAAGAGGAGGCTGTTGAAGTCGCCACATTTCGGCTGATGCAAGATGTGTCTCATTGGTAATGTCGCATTTACTTTAATTTAATTGATTTATGTAATTTGCAAAGCGACTAGCGGTTGCTAATGCGAATGCTAAATGGCGTGTGCAGCTTCAATATTCACAACACGACTTACCTGGAAAACTCTCGTTAATAGAAAACACTACTTAAACTTATTTATTTGTATAATGTAAGCTAGAGAGCATAGCTGAAATAATATAAATACATTTTACATTTACACATTTCACTGTTTTTGTCTTACTTGTGCTGCTGCTCTGACAATTTTATTTAAAAAATGTGCATTAATATTTAGAGCAATCACTGCATGACCTTCCTGGGAACAAAAAGCATTGGTTCAAATTATATATTGACCTAACGTATTTTTACTGCTTTTAATTATGTTTTTTGTCATTCTTGATAAATCTGACAGTAATATGTCTCTGTATCTGAAGTTGTTACAGGTATCTTGTCTACAGAGGCTAGTGAGCTGGTGCTGAGGATTCCTGGGGTGAAGGATCTGAGTTGCCATCTCTTCATGCTTGGGTTGTAGATGAAGGCAGTTTCCTGATGGATAAAACACTAAAACACTCATAGTATGATTGATGTAGACCACCTGTAGAATAACTCCTTTACCGTTTGAGTAAAAATGTGTTTTTTGTGAGTGCAACACTCATTAAGAATTTTTTTAACTTTATTTATATATAATTTATATGCGTTTTATTTATGGCCGCTTCAACTTTATAGCTTACCATATTAGAAAGAGAAAAACATGTAATTTCAATACTATGATTTCCTAAATAAAAGTGTTTTCCCTTCAGAAACAGAGTTCAGTGAAATACATAATAGTTAAAGCCAACTTTATTGTAAACCAAAAAAATGCACCACTACTCCAAAGCTAGAACAAACTGTTACCTTCAAACTCCAACGTGCAATGTATAGGTTACTGAGTTAATTAAGAAGTCTGGGGGTTTGAGGACGAAGGAGAAGCTTTTGCAGGGCCTTGCAGACGAAATGCATGAAAGTAGGGTAAACAGGGAGATGTGGTGATCCTTGTTCTCATCACTATTTGGAAGACTGAGCGGAAGCAGTCCTCTACCAGATGGAAGCTGTGGCTGTCCTCACCATCACCTCATCAAAACAAAAGGTACTGCAATCAGAATTGTAGATTAGTGAAATGTTCATTATTATGTAGGTCAAAACCTTCTCTAATGTAAGAACACACAATACCAGACAAAAAATTAAACCAAACAAGAGGACAGGCCTGTCTGTGCTAAAACAACAGATAAACAGTTGTTACAATTCAAATATAAAATCTAAACAGTATATACCAATTAAAATCTTCTATTACCTATCTTACTGTTGGTACATACAAACTTACATACCTCCTGAGCTGGGCAGCAGATGTCTGTGTACCAACAGTCTGCAGTGATTTCTCTGTTTGACAGCCTCCTTGCATGTGGGTAACTGGGATGTGCCTCCCTACAGTATAGAAAAGACTGTTACATTTACTATAAATTATATTGGTCCTACAAATATAATGGCTATGGTACAAGCTATCGGTAACTGACCAGATAAGCAGCAGGTATTGTAGAGATGTGACTAATTAGCAACTAAGTTTGCAACACAACACTAATCATTCCAACTAATCATGTTAGAATTTGATAGAACAATGACATAACCCCAAATCACAAGTTGATTTAGGCTGTGACACAGGACGGGGTAATAAACATAACCGCGTTCATCTGCAGGTTCTTTTTGTAGCGATCGACCAGCTGTAGCTCTAAAGTGCAAAGGCCTAAAGGCATGCTAACGGCTAACGCAACACAAACAGGAGCGGCAGCACGTCAACAGGACAAAAGCTCGATCCACCGCTTCCTGCCTGTCGCCGATCGAAGGCCCATCGCTATTAGCTGTTCCCCACACAGGTGTGTGGTTGCACCAACTCAGTAGCACATTTGAAAGGGACAAAGGCTCAGTTGACTCACTGTAGCCGTTAGCGACGCTAGCGATTAGCTTGTCTCACATGTGGGTTACTGCATTTTAAACAGACCCAACTAACATATTTAGATATCACAAGTATCAAGCACAAACTTACTACAGCGAGCTAGATCCACCGCTTCCTGTCTGTCGCCGCTGGAAGGGCGATAACGATCAGCTGTTCCCCGCAGGTGTATGTGATTACAGAAAAAGGACAGACGCTAGACCCACCGCTCCCTGCCTGTAGCCGCTCGATGCCGTTACGATAATCATTAGCTTTTCTCCACACAGGTGTGTGGCTGCAGGAGCCCACATGAGCACATTTGAAGGGGACAAAGGCTCGGTCGACTGGCTGTAGCCGTTAGCATAGCTAGCTAGTAACTTGACTCACACATAGGTTACTACATTTAAACGGACAAACTAACATTTTAAAACATTATAAATATCAAGCATGTACTTACTTCAGTGAGTGGATGACGGACTTTAGGAATAGGTCCTTTTTTCCAACAGGAGCCGTGAAACAAATCCAGCATTGTACGCACCCTCGTTTGAAATGCACATACGTATAAATGCTGAGGCAGTGTTTCTGGCACCGGTCCGTTAAAAATAAAAGTGACCCACAAATCCTCACTTGTTGATCCCTTGTTAAAGTGAAGAGACTTTGGTGTTGGTTAGAACACCTAAGAACCGAACTATTTCTATGGGAGGACTTGGGCGCTGCCGTGCTGGTCTGTTCACGGTGAGTGAGAGGGGGGAAATGGCGGAAGTCCAGTTTTGGTTCGGGATCATTGTGGGGGTGGTGGTTCAGGATTTGCAAGGAGAACTTTCAACCAGTGTGACGACAACTGGGCCACGGCCTCAGAGTAGGTCGTGGCTGTTTTCATTGGATGAGAAAATTTACGTTTTCAAAATGTGAAAAAAGCAGGAAATGCATTTCTACCGTGCTCAGTGTGTGTATATGTGACCCATAGAGTCATAGGGACGCTCCAAAATGTCTAAAAAGTGGATTTTGCATGATATGAGCCCTTTAAATACTAACACAAACAGGTGGGTCAACTAATTACGCAGGAAATGAACTTCAACCACAGACCCACACCAAAAGCCCCAGGAGCGCCTCTAGCGGTGCGGAGGCAGAATGTCACAGAACAGTTGAATGTGATCAGTCCTGAAAGTGATTTGACCTCATGATAAACCTGCTACAGTTCACATCACATTAAGTTCACAAAGAACTAAAACATGGAGTCTGACCTCAGAGTCCCCAGTCGACAGTGACGACTCTCCAGAAAACCACACAGACGCTTCACTCCTGAATCCTGCAGCTTGTTATGACTCAGGTCCAGTTCTGTCAGACGTGATGGGTTGGACTTCAGAGCTGAACCCACAGAATCACAGCTGATCTCTGACAAACTGCACCAACTCAATCTGAATAAAGAATCAAAGATGTGGATCAAAGCATTAATAATGTGTCAGATTTGTCCTGATCACTGATGTTAAGTCTAAAATGAGCAAAGTGACTTTGTGCTTGTGTTGTTGTGTCGTCATGATCTCAGCTTCTACACATCATCCACATGTCAGCACAACATTCATACACCTGTTGATGTCAGCACTGATTCACAAGCTGCTGCTGAAACCAGTAGAAAAGCAGACCTGTTTTTTTGTGTACTGTGTCTCCTGTATCTCTCTCTCTCTCTCTCACACACACACACACACACACACACACACACACACACACACACACACACACACACACACACACACACACACACACACACACACACACGAGCAAGCGACCAGCTGCTGAAACCAAGCGAATCAGTTAAGCAAGCAATCGGTGCAAAATAAATAAGCAGGGAGGAACCTTAGGCTAACACATTTATAATTAAACAACTGCTGTACGGTGGTTTACCTTTGAGATTAATACCAATACCAAGAATAGTGTGAAGGTATGTGCACACATATATCACATACATACACATACACATAGTTCTACATAATGTCATACTTAACACTACTTAATAATAGACATGATGTACAATATCACAATTTCCATATTGGCACAATATTGATATTGATAGTGATAAGTACCAGTAATACTTACAGCTAAGTTTAGAAAGCCTGTTTATCAGCTCAGGTGCTCAGTGTCCCACTACAAGGTTAGTAAAGCTGTAGCTTTACATTGCTCACCAAAGGGTGAGGCAGAAGTTGGTGCATGAACAATGCCACTTGTAAAAGCCAGGGTGATCGGAGGAGCTCAGCTGCTACACACAGCCAAACAAGTGGAGGAGAGAAACCCACATCTAGTTCCTTTCATTCAGAGTCTTTTCTCTATTCTGAGTCGTCTGATGGACGACAAGCTGAAAAACTGCCGCTGAGACATGAATCAGGAAAAACACTGACTTCAGAGTCTCCAGTCGACAGTGAGGACTCTCCAGTCCAGCACACAGAACCTTCACTGAGTTCTGCAGGTTGTTTCTACTCAGGTCCAGATGTGTCAGATGTGACGGGTTGGACTTCAGAGCTGAGGCAACAACTTCACAGTGAGTCTTTCTGAGTCCACAGGCAGTAGCTGCTCTCATATCAACTGGACGTGTTGCTCTGTGTGACAACGTAGGTGAGAGCTCCACTCGTCCCCAGCTGTTTAGCTTCACATTAACGTTGGACTTACTGAGCCTTTCTGCAGTTCCTCACAGCTGGGATCAGTCTACATCGTCCCTCCTCTGATGTGTTGTACTTCTTCAGGTCCAACTCATCCAGAACCTCCTCTGACATCTGCAGCATGTAGGCCAGAGCTGAGCACTGGGTCAGAGAGAGTTCCTTCTCTGATCTGTTCTCTGACTTCAGGAACTCTTGGATCTGCTGATGGACTGAGTGGTCGTTCATCTCCATCAGACAGTGGAAGATGTTGATGCTTCTGTCTGGAGAGATTTCATCATTCTTCATCTCCTTCAGGTTGTTGATGATTCTTTGGATGCTTTCTGGACTGTTCTCTGTGTGACCCAGAAAACCTTCTAAGCTTCTCTGGTTGGACTCCAGACAGAGGCCATGAAGGAAGCGAACAAACAGTCCAGGTGGCCACTTGGACTTTGGAGGGATTTAGACATGGTTCTATACAAGAACTTAACACAGTGTTGATTTTCTTTACTTACAAACAACTGTTTGATCTTTGTAAATATTGATCCTCTGTGTTTGGATTCTTTTAGGAAGTTCTCCATCTGGACTATCGCTCGGCCTCAAAGAGATTCTGGCAAACCGTCCGGCGCCTCAGGAGGGGGAAGCAGTTCTTTACCAACTCTGTTTTCAGTGGAGGTGGGGAGCTGTTGACCTCAACTGGGGATGTTATCGGACGGTGGAAGGAGTACTTTGAGGATCTCCTCAACCCCTCCGACATGCCTTCTGCTGAGGAAGCAGAGGCAGGGGACTCAGAGGCGGACTCGCCCATCACCCAGGCTGAGGTCACCGAGGTAGTCAGTAAGCTCCTCGGTGGCAGAGCAGCGGGGGTGGATGAGATCCGTCCTGAGTACCTCAAGTCTCTGGATGTTGTGGGGCTGTCTTGGGTGACACGCCTCTGCAACATCGCGTGGAGGAGGGGGACAGTTCCTCTGGACTGGACAACCGGGGTGGTTGTCCCTCTTTACAAAAAGGGGGACAGGAGAGTGTGTTCCAACTATAGGGGGATCACACTTCTCAGCCTCCCTGGGAAAGTCTATGCCAGGGTACTGGAGAGGAGATTTCGGCCGATAGTCGAACCTCGGATACAGGAGGAACAATGTGGTTTTCGGCCTGGTCGTGGAACGCTGGACCAGCTTTATACCCTCAGCAGGGTGCTTGAGGGTTTGTGGGAGTTTGCCCAACCAGTCTACATGTGCTTTGTGGATCTGGAGAAGGCATTCGACCGTGTCCCTCGTGACATCCTGTGGGGGGTGCTCCGGGAGTATGGAGTCCAGGGCCCTTTGCTAAGGGCTGTTCGGTCTCTGTACAACCGGAGCAGGAGCTTGGTTCGCATTGCCAGCAATAAGTCAGACCTGTTCCCGGTGCATGTTGGACTTCGGCAGGGCTGCCCTTTGTCACCGGTTCTGTTCATTATTTTTATGGACAGAATTTCTAGGCGCAGCCAGGGGCCGGAGGGGGTCTGGTTTGGGGACCACAGGATTGCATCTCTGCTTTTTGCAGATGATGTTGTCCTGTTGGCTTCATCAGGCCAGGACCTCCAGCGTGCGCTGGTGCGGTTTGCAGCTGAGTGTGAAGCGGCTGGGATGAGAATCAGTTCCTCCAAATCTGAGGCCATGGTTCTCGACCGGAAAAAGGTGGTTTGCTCTCTCCAGGTTGGAGAAGAGTTCCTGCCTCAAGTGGAGGAGTTTAAGTATCTTGGGGTCTTGTTCACGAGTGAGGGAAGGAGGGAGCGTGAGTTTGACAGACGGATTGGTGCGGCGGCTGCAGTAATGCGGTCGGTGTATCGGTCCGTCGTGGTCAAGAGGGAGCTGAGCCGAAAGGCAAAGCTCTCAATTTACCGGTCAATCTACGTTCCTACCCTCACCTATGGTCATGAGCTTTGGGTCATGACCGAAAGGGCAAGGTCACGGATACAAGCGGCTGAAATGAGCTTCCTCCGCAGGGTGGCTGGGCGCTCCCTTAGAGATAAGGTGAGGAGCTCTGTCACCCGGGAGGAGCTCGGAGTAGAGTCGCTGCTCCTCCACATCGAGAGGAGCCAGCTGAGGTGGCTCGGGCATCTAGTTCGGATGCCTCCTGGACGCCTCCCTGGGGAGGTGTTCCGGGTATGTCCCACCGGTAGGAGGCCCCGAGGAAGACCTAGGACTCGCTGGAGAGACTACGTCTCTCGGCTGGCCTGGGAACGTCTTGGGGTCCCACCGGAAGAGCTGGAGGAAGTGTCCGGGGAGAGGGAAGTCTGGAACTCTCTGCTTAGACTGCTGCCCCCGCGACCCGGCCCCGGATAAGCGGATGAAAATGGATGGATGGATGGATGGAAGTTCTCCATCTCCTCCTTCTTCTCGTTGGTGTAACAGTGCATCATGTAAACAGCAGCCAGAAACTCCTGAACGCTCAGATGAACAAAGCAGTAGTAGCATTGGACAAAATGTTTTCACAAAGGAAAGAATCTCCGGGAGAACCACTCTGCCCTTCGGGGACTTTTGCCTCCGGCTACGTGCGGGACGCGTGGGATTCCTGGTGCCCCCTGTGTCTGGAGCCTCTGTCCATCGAGGATGCAGAGGATCTATTCATATTTTGGACTTCGATAACTGGGCTACTCATGATTGGCTTTGGTGGTGCCCTGCTTTATCGGAAGATTGGAAAGATTGGAAAATCTGTGGCCGGCTCATTGGCATGTCCACCGGCTGTGGAGCTGCAAACGCCGACGGGGGCCATGGTTACTCGCCTGACGGAATTACACCAGAGGATTGCCCGGATTGAAGGACTGATCTGTAACATCTCAGCCCGTTCGGATGCCCGGATCACAGGACTGACTAATAAGATCTCAGCCCGTATGTAGGAAGACAAGAGACAGAGGGATAACATCTGCAGACAGACTGAACACTTGGTGAATATGGTGACAGCCTTGTCTGACAGGCTTGAGGAGATGTCACGGGTGACCCATGGTCCCACAAGAGGCGAAGAAGCCCTGAGTTCTGACCCATTGGAGTATTGATCTAGACAAATTAGTCATGGATTGTTAAAATGTATTAATTTTGGCTGTGTATTACTCTGTCCCTTCTCCCTCACCCCTCCCTTCCCGGGTCCAATCTAGCTCACCAGCTGTGCCTCTATCTATCCTCTTCCCCTTATTGTGACTCCCTTCAAGGACAACTGTTGGACTGACCTGTAATCTTGGTCGGCCTCGGTCATACTTCTATAAACAACACTTCATTACACTGATTCAGATACACCCCCCCCCCCCCCCTCCCCTCCTTACAGTCTCACTGTCTGCTCTCCGACCTTATCTATCTGTCCTGATGAATCCAAGAAAAAATTCCAGCAAGGTTTCCACTTGTACTGTGTGATACTGTATGTGTGTGCGTTTTATTTTTACTGTTTGTACTGCAATTTGCTTCCACTGTCGGACTAGCGCCGGGTAACCTGGCTGCTGAAGGGAATTTCCCCGCTGTGGGACTAATAAAGGCATTCTTAATTCTTAATTCTTCTGGGCGTCGGTGAAGCCTCGTACGTCTGTGACCCTGTCCACACATGTAGGAGGGATCTGATGGGTCGCTGCGGGTCGGGAAGTGATCCAGACCAGAGCGGATGGAAGCAGGTTCCCCTGGATGAGGTTGGTCAACAGCACGTTGACCGATGACCTGTGTGTGACATCAGACACAACCTTCCTGCTGCTGAAGTCCAGTGAAAGTCTGCTTTCATCCAGGCCGTCAAAGATGAACAGAAGCTTTAGGACAGTGAGCTGCTCTGCTGGGACCTTCTGGAGTGTTGAATGGAAAACATGGAGCAGCGTGAGAAGACTGTGCTGCTGATCTCTGATCAGGTTCAGCTCCCTGAACGACAGCAGAACCACAACACGGACGTCTGAGTTTTCCCGGCCCTCGGCCCAGTCCAGAGTAAACTTTTGCACCGAGAAGGTTTTTCCAACGCCAGCGACGCCGTTGGTCAGAACCAGTCTGATGGGTCTGTGTGGGTCAGAGGAGGCTTTAAAGATGTGGTGGACCTTGATGGGAGCCTCATGGAGGGTCTTCTTCTTGGAAGCTGTCTCCAGCTGCCTCACCTCATGTTGGGTGTTCACCTCTTCACTCTGTCCCTCTGTGATGTAGAGCTCAGTGTAGATGCTGGTGAGGAGGACTCCACTTCCTGTTTCACCTCCTTCAGTCACATGTTCACATCTGCTCCTCAGACTGAGCTTGTGTTCATCTAAAGCCTCCTGCAGAGCAGCAACTGCTGAAAGAAGAAGAAACAACAGAAACCCACATGTTATGTTTTTGACCCACAAATGATTCAGTTGTTTAGAAAATAACAAAATTATGAAATATGAAGTCAGTCTGGTTGAAACCATGACATCATCAGACACATGTACAGTCTCACTTTGGACGGTGCTGGTCTGACGGCCCGTATGCAGTCCAGTTCTGGTCCTGGATTGTTTGCCACACTGAGGACAGGAAGAGTCTCCTGATGGTCCAGAATTGTCCCAGTATGAGGTGATGCCCTGTCTGCAGAACCAGTGTCCACAGCTGTCTCTGTCAACACATTAGTTCAGAACCAAACTGATGAGTCCAACAATGTAGAAGCTCAGATGATCCAGAGACCAGTAAACATGACCTACTGCTCTGGGATTCATACACACTCAGCACTTCTTGCGCCTCCCTTACAATAAAAGCCTCCACTACAGACAGCAGCTTCTGTCCACTACTGTTCTACTGCTGAGCTTGAAGCATCTCACACATGGAACAGTGGTGTCACAGGGACCAGATGGTTTCTTCCTTTATGTTTTCTGTCCGTCTCTACTGTCGACTGTCAAATGAAGGAAAACAGGCAGAACAAACACTGTGGAAACGAGAAGTTCACTATAGAACCAACATCAATAGTTGGACAGAAAACCATCCATCTCACTCTGAAACAGTCTCTGCATCATCAATAGAAGTCTATGAACAGAACATTTTGTCTTCATCCTCCATCAGGTCAGTTCAGTAGAAACTGTCTCTTACTTTGTGTCTGAGGCTCCAGGTTCATTATTGAAGTTTACAGGCTCAAATCTGGACCAATCACTCTTCATAGACAGACAGCTGGGTCCTGGAGGTTCTGAGCTTTGTCTGTGGTTCTGAACTCTGTAAACAAAAACATGTTTTCATTCATATCACATCAGTCACTGATTAAATCTCTGATCAAAGACATTTCTGTGGCTCTAAACGCCAATTATTGCTGCTGCTGCAGATCATCAGGACGTTTCACACTTAGGATCAGATCTCAGATCAGATTCCAGCTGTTCTCTGTGATTGACAGCTGTCAGAGTCACTGAGACCCAACAAATCAATTCTGTGTGTCATCAGTCGTTTCATTGTTCATTTTAATGATCACGTCTACACACATGAAGTTCATCCAGAGGAAAATGAACATCCTGGATGATCACAGTCAGGTTCATATATAAATTCATATAGTCAGTTCAAAAGATCAGACATGAAGCTAAAAGACACAGAAAATAAACTAAAAATGATTCATATCTGTGAGTTTGGATCAGTTCTTACTTTGTGTCTGAGGCTCCAGGTTCAGGACTGAATGATGGAGGCTCACATCTGGACCAGTCCTTCTTCATAGACACACATCTGGATCCTGGAGACTCTGCTCTGTCCTCTTCCTCCACACAAACACTCATGTTCTGAAAAAGCCAAAGATCCAGAGCTAAACTCCTGCTGTGACATGTATTAAAGTGAGTCCAGAGTCTCACAGACTTTGTGCCTTTGTTTAATAGGAGTCTAAGTTAGACAAATCTGAATCCTGAGTTTCATGTTATTTTAAAGTCACTGGGCTGCAAACACTGACTCAAAATTTTACATCAGTTTTACATTTGTCCAAAATTGGCGTAGATTTTCACTGAACAAATTCTTAAAAAAACTAGTGACCACTATGCCCAAATAGTTGAGCCTTTCTGAAACTAACTCAAAGGGGAAAAAAGAGAGAGGGAGAGACTTGGGTAGTTGATTAATATAAAACAACTCACGTCGTTCGTGAACGATTCGTTCAATATGAACTAATCTATTATATGACTCGGCAGTCCTCTCAGTGAACGACTCGTTCAGTTCCATGCAGTACCTTCTCTTAGAGATGTTCAACTCGAGACCTCCCACTCGACTCAGCGTCGATCTTTTGAAGCGGAAGTGTCGTCAAGCAGAATCTCGAGCGCGTTCCGAATCACGTGATCAATGAGAGCGAGAGGTGTCGATACGTCACGTGACTGCCGAGCGGCTTAAGTGCACTTTGAACGGACGGTTGTTTTAATATGGCAGAGCTTTATAAACGTGGCAAGCGGTCCGGAGATGATCTATAAGATGATATATGATCTATAAGATACACAGGTTTCACATTACAGACATCTGTAATCTATTTATGACAAGTTCAAAATGTAATTAAAGACTAAAACTACATTTTGACAAGTCGCAATTCCAATACAAATATCTTTATTAGTCAGACATCAGTGCCGTGCAAACGGCTCTTCTCCAAAGAGTATGTGATTAAAGTCATGTTCTGTGGAAAAATAAAATGAAATAAAGGTCTTTGATTAAACTAACTGACAAACATGTCTCCTCAATGTAGTAATAAACATAGTTGCAGAAGAACAAATACAGCTCTAATAACATTGGACATCAAACATGTTTGCCACATCAAGGCCACTTATACATTATTATCCAGAGAGAAACACAATTACACACCTTTGATTAAATAAGTTTTATTTGACAATAAAACATAGACTGTGATCCTGAACAACAACGTATCAGAGAGGGTTTGATGGTCAGTCTGCTCAAGCAGTTCTCACGCACAACCAGCAGATGTCGTTGTTCTGACTGTGTCATGATGGTGTCGAGCAATGTGTCGATTTCAGCCCAACTGTGTCATAGTTGCTCAGTGATTCATGAGGCTTCGATTTCGCCATCTCTACCTTCTCTTGCCACATGGCAGCACTGCTTAAGCTCAGTCAGCAGGACAGGAAATAGAAATTATTTGTTCAGGACTCACTCAACTGAAAGAAAGAAAGAAAGAAAGAAAGCAACCCTTAATAGTCCCACAGTGGGGAAATTCATTCTCTGCATTTGACCCATCCCCCTTGGGGGAGCAGTGAGCTGCCACATGAGCGGCGCTCGGGGAGCTAGCGGTAGAGGTGTCTTGCTCAGGGACACATCTGATGCCGAGGCGGGGATTCGAACCGCAGACCTTTTGCCTTCTGAGGTCGATGCCCTACCAACTGAGCTACCAGGCCACAACTGACCATCCTTCATCAGGGAGTCGTTCTTTTGTCACGTGACAGCCAAGCCGTGCCAGCGCTGTAGCGAGCAGCAAGCGCTCCAGTTTGTTCCTGATTCGTTTCTATGGATCCTTATGGATCGTTCTTTCGTTCTTTTGTTACGTTTTGTTTGTTCACAGTTCAGGCTCTGTGGTGAGCACTACAGTTCGTTCCTGATTTGTTCATATGGATCATTCGTTCACTCGTCATGTGACAGCCACATGCTTGTGGCATTTTGTGATTATAATTTGTACACTGAAGCAAACCATGTTGTTTCCAGTATATAGTGTTTGAGAACCACGGCCATTATTACAACGCCCACAGCGCTGCCTGCTGTAAATGAACAAAATGAATGAATGACTCAAAATGATTTGTTCACTTTACCGAACAAGACTTAAAGATCCGAGTCAGTTAAAAGAGCCAAACTTCCCAATTCTGATGTGTCACAGTCTGACAACCATTGCAGGGTCAGGAAGTCACTAATTAACGTAGTCGCGACTTAATACTGAACACTCCATTCTCCTCCAAACCGTACTGGGAGATATATCAAATGTTAAATGTTAATAATGTTTCTGATATGTTAAACAGCACAAAAGTCCTTAGTGCTGCATTTGGAATTTCAAGACGTGGATGGCAGACAAAACAGTTCCTCTTGTGCAAATTCCACTTGGACACAAGGCTCAAATGGTTGAAAATGGCGTCATCAATGTGAACATATACTGTACTGAAATGCTCGGGATGCATTTCAAAAACATTACCAAATCAACTCAAAACAGTATCTTCAGGCAAATGACGGCTAGTTGGTGCGTTAAACCAAGGAGGACTTCACTCATGTCCGCCATCTCTAACCACACAACCTCTCACAGGTGTCCAGGAAAACGAATCGGTGTGAATAGATCAGCTGATGTGCGTGCAGGTCCCACCCACCAGCACTGATTGACAGACAAGTCATTCTGCTGAAAAGTGGCATTATGAAATAAATACGGTAAAAACTTTTGGATTTAAATAAAAAGGCAGATGTGTCATTATGAAAATAATAAGATGAGTTTCATAATAATGAGCAGATCTAACAACATAATAAAATGTATTTTATAATAATTTGGAAAGCTTAGCTTAATTTGGAAAATGTTTTTAGTGATTATTTCATAATTTCATGGTCAGTGAACATAATTATCTCTCATTTATTTATATATGTATTTATTTCATGACGTCCTATTGACTAATTTAATTATGAACACTTTGTTCCATACTCCTCACATCTGGTTCTTGTCAGTGTTAGTTTGACAGAAGTGGATCTCTGGTCTCTTCTTCCTCTACCAAACATAAAAAAATACAAACATACTCAGTAACAGTAATGTTGTTAAACATTCACCTCCTTAACTTTTCTTCTTCTTGGTGTTTAAATATTTTTCCTCCTTCTGCTCTGTTTTCCTAAATGAGGAAGTTGAACTAAGCGCTTTCAGTTTTACTGGCTCCTCCCCCTCTTCATGAGTTCATCATGTCATGAACCGTTGATAAACTATATGTTGAAAGTCCATACAAAAAAACAAAAACAAATGTCTCAGTAAAAAATAAACAATATTCAATCTAGACATGCCCATTGTCTCCTTCAGCTCATCGGTTATATAATAAAGGCAAAACTCCCTCGTAGCTGCACGTCACACAAACTTTCTTCTGCTTATATGAACCCACGTGTCACTGACTCACGTTGTCCACAAGAGGACGGCGTTTATACCAAACATCTTCAAGTTGATTTCATTCTTAAATTAAATATCAAATAATTTTTTCAACAACAAATAAACATAAATTCACTTTGAAACACACGTGCAACAGACACAGTATATATAATAATATATAATACAGTATGGCACATAAATATACCACAGAAATTACTCCTCATGGACATTTTACAGTTTTTATTGGTCGCTTTGACGCAGCCGTCCAATGAAACAACACATTCTCTTAACAGTTCACACACAGGTCTAAATAGCTGATCAAATGTCATAATGACACGTTTTGTTTGCAAAAGGCTCTAACTGTGTCAAAACACTGGAAATATACTGATACTGATACTCCACGTTGAACACCAAAGGCCTGGTACCTTAAGGCCTAAGAACTGATAGCAAATTAAAGATTTTTGTGGAGGAGTGTCAAATAGGTGCTATGGTGACTTTATACTGGTCTTGTTTTTAATAGGTAGGAACAGATGGTTTCTCTTTGGTCACCAAAGCTAACAAAATTTGTACTGTTTGAATGACATGACATGACATGAAACATAACTGTTTTGCAAAATGGAGGAGAAAATGTTTCAATCTAATAAGAATGGGTTTACACATTTGCTTCACGTGTCTGATGCACTGCTGTAATAGTGATGATGAAGACTGAGTGGAAACTAGTTTCATAAAACAGGTGTTATGGGGAAAATTTGTTTCTTTCATATTTTATGCATATTTCTATTGCATATTTCATATTCTAGCTCCGCGGCACCTAGAACCTTTCTGTGTGGAGTTTGCACGTTCTCCCCGTGTTTGCGTGGGTTCTCTCTGGGTTCTCCGGCTTCCTCCCACAGTCCAAAGATGTGCATTAGATTGATTGGACTCTCTCCATTGCCCGTAGGTGTGAGTGTGTGTGTGAATGGTTGTCTGTCTCTGTGTTACCCTGCGATGGACTGGCGACTGGACTGGTGTACCCTGCCTCTCACCCATAGCCAGCTGGGTTAGGCTCCAGCACCCCCGTGACCCCGCATTAGGGAATAAGTGGCTTGGAAAATGGATGGATAGATATTCTAGCTCCTGTGGAGTTGTCTGTTGAGAGACTTAGTGCTCCATCTTCTCTGATTCTCTGTCAGACGGCAGTGATGCAGGTGTGAGAATGTAAACATCTCTATCTTGCCTTTGTTTAATCTATGGAGAACGTAAAGCCCCACTTGCTGCCCCATTCTTGAACTTTGTTTGCTTCTTCCTGCACCTTCCTACAGTAGTAATATATTCTCTATTCCTTCCTCTTTTCCAAATTGTCATCATCAGCAAAAAAAGACCTCCCCAAAGCCTTATCACACCCACTAAAACCAACATTGGTCATGATATTACAGTTTTTCTTGGTCGCTTTGACTTGTTTTTCATAATTACTGTAGGTTCCATTTATTTTTATAATCACTATTAGAGCAGTGCATCAGACACATGTAGTAACCCCGCTCTAACTGGATTGACACATTTTCTCCTCCCTTTTGCAAAACAGTTAACACCGATGTCTTTCAAACAGTCCAAATTCCATTGTTTTGGCTTTGGTGACCAAAGAGAAACCGTCTTTTCCCAATTATTAAAAACCAGTAAGACCAGTATAAACTCATCGTACCAAGCAGGCACACAACCGACCTTCAACGTTTAAAATAAGAAATAATGTCAGTTGTCAATGTGATGTTGATACAAAATTTAATGCTAATGGTTGTAAAATTGCCTAAAAAAATACCTATAAATCAATGTTCACATATGGTTAAAATAATGTCAGATGTGTCAAAATGTTGAAACAATGTTTACAGTTTTTGCCTATTGCTTACACACATTTTGCAAAATTTGGCCCATTATGTCAAAACTCTACACACAAACCAATCAGCCATCAGCACTTGAAGATTAACAACTCACATCTCTACCAAAATGAAACACTGCAATCAAAACGTAACACTCCTTACACACAACCTCCATTTGAATTATTATTCCATATCACCAGCAACACACTGCTGAACTTTATATAAAACACTCCAGTCTTTGTGTTTTGACATTATAGGCTCTAATTTGATGATTTCTCAATTACTAATTCTATCTCATTCCTCGATTAGATCCACCTGCAGCCGCTAACGGATTAACCCTCCAACCACATCTCTGCCTCCTCCACCTCTCCATCGGCTCCGACACCTGCCCCGGACTCCCGGCAGCTCCTCTCCTCTTTGGACTCCTTAGCTCCCTGATCTGAGCTTCCATAGATCCAGTTTCTTCAGACTCCAGCAATAAATATTGCCTGTTCTGCAACCAGTCTCTGAGTCTGCTCACTCACACTTGATACACAGCCATGTTTTAACAGGTTGTGCTGCAATTTCAATGTTTTTCATGTGTACTGAACCATTAGCAGGGTGTTCACATACACACTGTTCATACTGTCTGAGGATGGATGTCTGTATTGATCACTGTGCTGCTTGTGTTCTCCTTCTTCTCCACCTGCTCAGCAGTGACTTTGACTTAGTGCCATTTTCATCTTGTGACGCAACTTTAGTGGCATTTTGTGTAACGTCACATGACGTGAGCTGTCAATCATTATCTGCACTGACTCAGCTCTTGGCCTTTCTGTCTGTGAGTCATCTAAGTTTTATCAGGACTCACTTTCTCCTCACTGCAAACAGCTTCAGCTTTAGAACAGGAGTCCGGTCCTTGTGCATGTGACGTCCTCTGGTGGCGACAGGCAGCAGTGACACTACATGACATCACATTCACAACACAAACGATGAAGGACACAAGGAAACAGAACCCGTGATTGGAAGAGTCCACCCAGACCCAGCTCACATTCTGGATTCTGACACGTTGGTTTGGAAGTTAGTTTATTATATAAAACAACAGCTTTTTATCCTTGATTCCAAATGAAGAATGTTAAAAAGCAGAAAGATCCAAATTGTATCAAACACTACATGTCACTGTCCTCGATATCCACTGTAACTGCTGCACCACACACTTAATTTCCCACATGATAAGATTAGATAAGATCTCATCATCGTCATCTAAGAACTGGTGGGAGTTGTATTTAAACTGTGTGTGTACAGTGTGAAAGGGGAGATCACTGTCACCTGAGGTTCTCCCGTGCTGCAGACTACCACATCAGACACACGGTGGGTTGTTGGTGGGGTCCCTTTGTTGCAGTCAGAGGAAGCGCAGAGGGAACTGCCGTCAGACATGTGTCACGGCGCTCTAGGCAGCGGACCCACATGCACAGCAGAGACAAAGCTCGGTGATAATAAGTATTTATTATAACTCGTCGTCAGGCAGGCAAAGGTCGGTACACAAGGCGGCAGTTTCCGTACAGGCAGGGATAGACAGTCGGTGGTCAGAAGTCAGGCTTGGGTCGGACTTACGGCAAGGCAGTATCACAGATGAGGCGGATTACAAGGTCAGGAAAAACAGGGTCGGTCACAAAACAAGACATGAAGTAACGCTGGATTGCTGGCAATAACACACAAAGACAATCTGGCAAGGTGCTGGGGTGAGGGGTGGTGCTTAAGTACTGAGTGATGATGACTAGATGACATACAGGTGGAGAAAACTAGGACAGGAAGTAAAACTAGAACTGCTGATGTAGATGCTGGAACAGGAAGTGGTGACAAAATAAAACCGGAAATGAGTAATTGCAGTGGCTAAATGACCTGGACTGTGACAACATGATAATCAAGGCGTTTGGGTGCTCTGTCTGCAGCTTGGTTGAAGTGCTATGCACGCGCTCACACTCAACTGGGGCATCAGCTGACGGAGGGATGTAAGCAGTTACTACTAACACATGGGAGAGCTCCCATTGAAGGTAGTACGGTAACGCTAATTGCCACCAGTTCAATGTTGTTTAACAGTGATGCGGTCTCTGTCATTCACTAATACCACCAGTCCCCCACCATTTTTCTTCCTGCCGCTCTGCGCCACGTTCTGGTCCGCCCGCACCAGCGTGAATCCATTGATGGAGGCACAGAGTCCAGTGTGTCCTGGTTGAGCCACGTCTTGGTAAAACACAGCAGGCTGCTTTCCTGGTACATGTGCTGCAGACGCATAAGTGCCGTCAGCTCGTTCAGCTTGTTAGAGAGAGAGCGGGCGTTTTGTTCTCTTACAACGCTTAACTCCAGCTCTGCAGCATCATCGCTTTCCAGCGTGGAGAAACTCCACTCGGCTGAGAGCTAACAGCTGGTCCCGAATGTAAACAATGGAGCCACGTTTTGAAGGGTCCCCCAAGGCTGGCTCAAAAAGTTAATAAAACAAAATAAAACAAAGTGCAAAAGTAATGAAGTTTTTGGACACAGAGCAGCTGGTCTCAAATCAGCTCACACAAAGAGTCGTCTCCACTGGTTCTGGTTCTGGTTCCTCTGTCAGTCAGTTGTGGATGAAGCTCTGATCCTAGTAACATGGACCAGTCAGAACCTCTACACACACTGATGCTGCTTTTACATCTGGATCATCTCCACCTGCACCTGCAGAGAGAATGAGAGAGCAGAGAGCAGATCAGTGAATTTCTACAGATACTCCCCTCATCATCTGTCACATCCAGGACAAAGAGCAGCAGGACTTCAGTCGTGTTCAGAGCAGAAGTGGAGCAGCTTCCTTTCACCTCATCTTAATGTCTAGACTGAAGCATCAAGTCTGCTGACTCTGCACATTTCACTCCAGTCCACAGTGAAACAAACTGCTGAGTCATGGCTTCAGAGACGACTTCCTGTTGGTCCATTACAGACAGAGTCGCTGTATGGTGACCAACATCTCCTCTGCTTTGAAACATCAGCTGACACTGAAACATGAGAAGCTTTGGAGCAAACTAATGACAGAATGACACAGACACAGATGTGATGACTGGACTTCAGCAGAGGTTCTGCTCTGGACCAGCACCACATGGTCACTACATGGAACCATGGTTCTATCAGCCAGACTGATCTCAGAGCTGTGACACATGAACCTGATCAGTAGTTAGTGTTGATGCTACGACACTTTGATGAGTGACGACCACTGTCTCACTGGAGCTTTACTGGGAACACTGGAATTCTGCTGTGACACTAACTGGGTTTAGTCCAATACAGACTGACTCCAACCTCTACTGACCTCAGAGGTCTGCAGTCGACAGTCTGGACGCTGCTGCAGGTCACGAAGGGGCTTCACTGATGAATCCTGCAGGTTGTTCTCCCTCAGGTCCAGTTGTGTCAGATGTGATGGGTTGGATTTCAGAGCTGAGGCCAGAGAATCACAGCTGATCTCTGACAAACTGCAGCCACTCAGTCTGAAAAAAGAATCAAGGATGAAACAGCAGAAAACAAAGAGTTAGTTGAAAGCATTCAGTGTGTCATGGTGTCATCATGCTTTTTTCATCAACATCTTTGTGTCTTTATTGTGATTCACTGGTTTGTTCCATGTCGTCTTGATGGAGACAGAACCAACAACATGATCCTGACTGAAATGTTTCTGTCTAAACTATATATATACTACTAGATAAAAACCAGAGAACCTCAGGCTTCGTCACCAGCAGAGACACTGACTCCACACATGTTTAGTGTGGACCAAAGTGTCTCCATAGCATCCAAGCTGTCAGTAACCTTTGACCTTCACTCCTCTGGAACAGCTGTGCTTCCTGCTGCAGGTGATGGTGGTTCTGTGATGCTGCTAGGATTCATTTCCTCTTCTCTGCTCCTCCTCTAATCAAACATCATCCTGTGCTGTCTGTGGTGTGTGATGATCATTAATGAACTTCACTCAACTATTTAGTTCCGTGTGTCCGGTTCTGAAGCTGCTGCTGATTCTCTCCTGCTTCTATTTGCCCCAAGCAGATTCTCTGTAGCTGCTTTATACAAGTGTCTTTATTTAGTCTGAGTCAGTTCAGTCACAATCAAACATCTTCAAACATTTAAATTGCATTTTTTTTAAACCATAGTCAATACTTACTGATTTTTTTTTACTTCCTTCCTTTCAGTTATTGAACAGTTGAATGTAATCAG